>NC_089581.1:138713837-139013837 GCF_019320115.1 Miscanthus floridulus | reverse complement strand
CTTCCTGGTGCTGACTGACCTCCATGGCGAGCCTGGTGGACACACCCTCGGCCGCAAGCTCACCCTCAAAGAGGTTGATCCGCTGCTGGGCGTCAGCGTGCTCTTGGCGAGCCAAGTCATGCTCCGTGTAGAGCCCCTATATGGCCTAGAGCAAATCATCCTACTCCTTTCGTAGCCGCTTAGACTCCGTAACATCCACACACATCCTCTCGATCAGGGCCATGAGCTTCTCCTTGGCCTCGCGAGAATTCTCGTGAGCATCCTTCTCCTTGACTCGGAGATCGACCAGCTCCCGGGCGATGGGGGCAAGCTCAGCCACCTCCTAACGGGCGGCAGTGAGCTGTGCGGCCAGCCCATCACTCCGCCATGTCCCTTCAGTGAGGCAGTCCCAACCATCCTTCTCGTGATGAAGGAATTGGGACTTCTCCCGGCTGCGAACCATAAGGGACTGCGAAGAGGACAAGTCCTAGAGGAGCGAAAAGGGGAAATGAGAGTCGGAAACACGACCACACCATACATGGCCAACTAGGGCGATGATGTCACGCAACGAGCTTAGTGTGGTGGTCAGAGCATGAACCATGGTCCCAACTTCCGTGTGGATGCTCTCCCATTCCCTCTCCTCCGTGGCATCGTCAAGGGCAAAAAGCGTTGCCCCCGGGTCCCGCCGATCTGCCCAACGGATCTAGGATCCTCCCCATGTGTGCAGGTCACCGCCCACCTAGACCAGAGACCTGGATGGCTCCATGCTGATCCCAAGCGATGCCAACCCCTCTTGCGGCAGCAACTCCTCCGGCTGCCCCACTGCAAACGTGGCAACCTACGCGGATGATGGCTTTGGCTACGCCGTTTCTGCCAGTGATGATGTGGCCACCTACGTAGATGATGGCCCCAGCTGCACCGTTTCTGCCTATGACATCATGGCCACACCTGGCCATGTCACATTTGCCATGGGTGCCCCAGATGCGCCCTCCTCCGTCTGCTCCCTCATGAACACAGCCACCGGTTGTGCCCTCTAGTCGATGCCACAGCCACCCGACGCCACTCCCGCTCGCCTTCGGCATAACGCCAGCCAACTCCTGGCACGTCTACCGGAGGGTGAGGCTCTTCTTCGTCACAAGCCTCAGGAGTGTCCTGCGTCCTCCAACACTATGAAGGACATGATGGTTAGTTCACGACAAAAATTCGTTGGAGCAAAGGAACACGGAAATTCTTAACTCACCTCGACGCCACCGGACGGTGACGTTTTGAGGTCGGTTTGCCCAACTTCGGCCACACCTCATTGACATGTTGCTATTTTGAGCCTTCCCTCTACATAGAAGGCCTGGACAGAGCGGAGCGGTCAGATCCCGCCGACTCTAGGGGCACCTCGGAAGGCCCAGACGGAACGGAGCGGCCTGATTCCACTAGAGCCAGGGGCGCATCCTCCCCCTCCTACCCTAGGGCATGCCACGGGAAGGGCCTTGCCTGCAACAAAGATGAGTCCTTGTCCCCACCTCCTAGCTCGTCCCATTGGACGAGCGACCCAGAACCATCGCCTCCCTCTCCTTCTTCTTCTTCCTCCTCTAAACCTTGCCGCCGCCTTCCTCGATCTAGCTTTGCTCGCTCCTTCACCCATCGCTTTGCCTTCTCCTCATCCTTCTTCATCTTCCTCTTCTCGTCTATGGCATGGTTCACCGCCCTCATGGCCATGTGCTCTAGCAACGGTGTGATGGAGGCCCGAAGGCCCAACCCCACCGATAGCTCGATGAAGCCCGCATCTGGCCGCATCGTGGAATGTCCCAAGATTAGGAACACGGCGTCAGACTACTCCGTAGCCTCCTTGATGCACTATGCCACATCGCTGTCGTGGAGTGGCCCTTGGGCGAGCACCGTCCTATCGAGCTACGCGTCGGGCATCATCTCGTACAGCGGGAGAGCGCACTCCATCAGCGGTGCCACCCTCCTCGCGTGATACGCATCGATGATACCGGACCTGTAGAGACCATGGTTCTTTAGGAGCATGATGGCATCTAGGAGGTCACGGAGCCTCTTCTTTTCCTTCTTGGGAGGTACCTACCCCCAAACCGACGGTGCCTCTTCGATTAGGCATTCGGTGAAGTCCGGTATGGGGGCGGCGGCGCCGTTTTTCAAGTAGAACTAAAGCGTGTGCCATCCTTTGTTGGATCATGATAGTGGACAGGTCATGTACTCGATGGACCGGTGGCCCTAGAGGTGGATGCCTATGCATCCCATCGGCACCGATAGGTCCCCACTTCTCTCCCTTTTCTTGTGCAGGGAGATGGAGAAGAAGTACCTCCATAGCTTGAAGTAGGGTATGATCCCTAGATACCCTTCGCACAGTGCGATGATGGCCGCAATGTGCTGGATCTCGTTGGGGTTCAGGTGCTGCAACTCGATCTGGTAGTGGTGTAGCAGTCCCCGAAGGAATGGGTGGGGAGGAATCGTGAGTCCGTGCTCGTGGAAGGGCACGAAGGACACAACGTAGCCATCGACGGTGTCGGTGCCTCCTCACGATCAGGCATGAGCCACTCCACCGCCTCGGTTCTCCCATAGAAAAGACCGTGCTTAATGAGGCCCTCCATGCGTGTGTGGGTGACGTCGAAGCGATACCATGACTCCATAGGAAGCAAGGGCAGAGGAATGAGAACTTCGCTGGCAACAGAAGAGAGAGCAAGAGGTCCAAGCGCTTATAGCGGAGAAGCGGAGAGGACAAGGCTATGGTTAGGCATATCAAAGATGAAGGGAAAAACCCTAGTTATAGGGGAAGGTGGAGCAAGAGGCGAACCATCTGCCTCGAGTGACGCGCCTGCCGTGCCTCATCACTTTGCCTCTTTAGAAGTTGTGCGCACGCCACCCCTAGTCACCCCCTCGAAGGGTGCGCTGGGTGATGGTTTGCCCCTCGATGGGTTGAAAGCCGCCACAGGTAAGAAGGGATACAGAGCTAAAAACGCTTCCACGACCCATTAAGGCCTAGGAGTTTGAAGGTTGGCCCATCGACGGGTTCACAACCGCTCTGGGGCACCTTTAGAGTGAGGGGTGGTTAAGGATGGGTCTGCTAGCAGTCAGCACCTAGGTGCACGAGCTCCACAGGCATCTCAACCCATGTTTGAGTCTTGGCCGGTGCACGGTCCATGGTTTTTCCTCAAAGAAAGGCAACGATCCCTTGGGACCGGTCGAACGGACCCGAGAACTATATGGACTAGCCGTTAGGAATCTGGAGTCGGTCACCGGCTGACCCATGCTGGGCCCCCATGAATGGGAAGCTGGGGCCCCACTCGGACTAGCACGTTAACACTCATGGAGTACCATGATTCGTCCATCAAGCAAAGCATGGCATGGCTCAACCCCTCTATTTTATAAAAAACGCTTGAGGGAGGATGACCACAAGATGACCTGACCCCTCGATCGGACCCTTGCTATGCATGGGGACTCGGGGGAAGTTGTACTTGCAAGGAGACCGAATACGTGGTCGCATGACAATGGTGGATCGATCGGATCCTAGGGAGGGATCGAAATCAAGAGAGATCTTTTCCGACCCTTCGAATCCCACAACTGCATGCTCCTGAAGAATCCGAACGTGACGGAAAGGGATCGCTACCCTACCAAGACATCACACAGCTCGCAAAGGGAGATCAAGACCCTCAGAATCCTTCCATTCAAAAAAGCCTTCGAAGGAGTATCCTACTCCTCCGCAGGTTAGGGGCTGCTGTCGGATATCAGTATTGGGATACCTGGAAGAAGAAAGCTGATGGCCGTGAACACTAACTCACCTAGGTGGTCAAGAGCGTATTTTGGTCTCGCCCGACCCCGAAGGTACAGGCTCCGTCTCGCCCGACCCTGAGGGCGTAGACCTCCGTCATGCCTGACCCCGAGGATGCAGGCTCCGTCTCGCCCGACCCCGAGGGCGTGGGGACTTCATTTCGCTAGACCCCTCGAGGGGGATTTTGCCTCGCCCGACGAGGGTCTGTACCGCCTCCAACCACTACGGATCTAAGAGTACGGACCTAGGTTCAAACTCCTGACACTAGAAAGGTAGTAGGCGCGTCTTGACGTGACCCACAGCCATGACGGGCCATACCTAAGGACTCACGTCGCCAACAATGTCAGGTGTGCCGGCGTTGTGCAACCTAATCCCCGTATGACTTCCGACGGGGGTGTCTGCTAACCATACCGCCCGTCGGGACGGAATGGAGCGTCACGACCGGCTAACGACGCCTGCGTATGGTGCTAGTGATGAATAGGGCCACGACGTCAAGCCGTCTCTATCATCATCTACAGGATTGGTGGGACCCACGTAAAGGGGATGATGGGCGCCACGACCCCAGAGGCCTTCCTCCTCCTCGCTTTTCTCGCTTTTTCTTGTGTAACCTGCGTCTTCCCCTTCATCTATAAAAGAAGAAGCATGACGCCTCACGAAGGGCATGCAACGAGGCAATGGCTCAACGCTGAAAGGAACTGAGTTCAACTAGACTCAACTCCATTCGATCCTTCCATCAGAGACTTGGGACCTTTCCCCTCTCTCGCCCATTTGTAACTCCTACTACAAACAAGTGCCGGTAACACGAGCAGCCTCAAACTGGACGTAGAGACATTCCGCCCGAACCAGTATAAACCCTTGTGTCCTCCGAGCACACCATCCAGGCCAGACGCGCAAACACAAATTTACTAGTCGGTGGTTCGAAACACCTGACAGGACCTGGTCACTTTTTAGTTTGTACTGAAATTCCAAGGATGCAATAGTCACCCTGTAATATTCAAGTACACTGATAATTAAAGAAATAGATCTGAAAGCATGGCTACAAAACACTACTATACAGATTTTCACCATCCGATAAAACGAACTGTTTATCTTGTCGAAGATGATATACAATCATGCATTCATTGTTCAACAGCAAATTTAAAAGAAGCCAAATGAAAGGTCATGAATTATAAATGTAGAATAGAAACACCAGGACATACATCGATGACCAGTTTCCAGGTCACACTGCAAATCATGGACAGAATAAATTTGTACCAAGTTATGCATGATTTGATCTCATCAGTGAAATTAATAACAGCACGAAGGCATTCTTAGCCCATCTATGAATTTTATTAGCTTTTCAAAATGTTGCACTACTGCACTAAAAGCACCTGTGCTCTAATAGAGGAAAAAATGGAACATAACTACATATCAGGAAAAGAACACAAATTTATCTTCTTGCAACAGCACCTTCCTCCTAGTCTCCAAATGCATCATTGGCCTACAAACGCGCATGTAGCTGAAATCTTTTAACATACAAGACAAGAGCACACAAATTTGAAACAATTAATAGATCTTTGCATCATTTGGCGCAGCTAACCTGAAATGGTAAACTCCTTAAGTTGAAGCAGGTCCATCAAGAACATAATTTAAAGGTCCATCAAGAACATAATTTGTATAACCTGAGCAGGGTAGAAGACTAATTAAGTTATGTAAAGCACCATTCTGTTGATCTGTATACAGGATAAGTATCTAAGATTTTCGGTAAAATAACGTGCCTTTTTGCAAATCTCAGGTGTATTCTAGCTCTCCCTGCGATGCATGAAAGAATACCATGAGTCTTTCATCCGGAATCTACCAAGTCCAGAGAGAAAAGAATTGTGGATTTGAGAAAAGTTATTAATTGATTTCTTGCAAAACATCACGCGTCTCTAGTACACCGTGCAAGACATGACCAAATCACTTGGGATTTGCATCCCATGACTACCAATCACCAAATTAAGCGAGAGCAGTATGACAATTAGGCGAAATCACTTCGCGGAGGCCCGGGTGAGGTGGCGCACCTCGCGGGAGGCGTCCACGTCATCGATGCGCACCCGGTCGACGAGCGCCCGATGCGCCGCCGCCTCGGACGGACGCTCCGACGACGCTACCGGCGAGACAAGGGACACCGGATCCGTTGCCCCCCGCCCGACGAAGCACCGTGCGGATCCGTCCTTGGAGACACCGGATCCGGCCACCAAGGGACCGGATCTAGCGTCCCCAGGCACCGTCGTCGCCATTGCCGCCAAGGATAGCAGCAGTGACCCGAGGCTGTAGGGAGGTCGCCACTCCGTTCCTTGCGCCTGCATAGGCCTCCCGGTGGAGCGATCTAGCAGCGGTGAGGTGGAGGAGGAGGAGAGGGGGCGACGGTACGGAGATTGGGGCGCCGCCCGTGCCTCCGCTTGGGGACGACGCGGGGTCGCAACAGGTTTTTTTCCTTTTCGGAGGGAGGTAGGAGTAGGGATCGAACCCTGGTTGTCGCGCGCGCCTGTCGAGCCGGGGGATCCCGGGTGCGTTTGAAGCCCGCGTAGGATGGAGGGCGGGGGTGAGAAGCCATCCCACATCAAACCGTGGGTATCCGATTTGGTTTTGGTGTTTTATTAGCCTCTGATTTTAATAGAGACGAATTCTTATGTGTATTTTTCTAGGTGGACGTTTTCTGAAGGGACCTAGTATAAGGGAGTGTTTGGTTCTACCTCCTAAAATTTAGTCGTTGTCTCATTGGATGTTTGATACATGCATAGAGTATTAAATATAGACTAATTATGAAACTAAATACATAGATTGAGATGAATTTGCGAGACGAATTTTTTAAGCCTAATTAGTCCATGATTTGAGAATGTGGTGCTATATTAACATGTGTTAATGACGAATTAATTAGGCTTAATAATTTCGTCTCGCGGATTACTGACGGATTCTGTAATTTATTTTTTTTACTAGTATCCGAACACCCCATACAATACCTCATGTGACACTTTAGTCCCTGCATCTAAACACACCCTAATTTTGATTGGTACCTTCGTACCCTGGGAGACTGACTTCACACGAACTATCCCACAATATTCCTATTTCTTCAGCAGGCTTGCAACTTCCGTGCGAGTCAATTAAGCAACCATGAAGCCATGAAGGGACGAACTGCTGTGTGCAGTCTGCAGTCTAGCCACATTGAGCATCGCCCCAACGTACACCCATTTAAAAAAATTTGCACGAACGTTCACTTTCTGCATTTTAAAATTTTATGAAAAAATGCATACAGTAGATCATGGATAATTATGTGGACATACAGAATTTCATGGAAAGAATACCAGGCTCATTCGAAAGAAGACAAAGAGTCTTTAATATTTTCTAAGGAAAATGGTATGTAGTTATTTGTCTTTTCTTTTCTGTATCTCACATGTAGTTAAGTTTCTCCATAACATTGTATGTTAACATAAGGCTTGAATCCCTCCGCTCCGGCTAACAGTTAGCGGCTAGTCGAATGGGATCTAGACGGACCGGTTAAAAGGCGGGGCTAACAGTTAGGGGGTGTTTGGTTCGAGCTACTAAACTTTAGTAGCTACTAAATGGTTTAGTCACTTTTAGTAACTCCAGAGTTACTAGAGAGGACTAAAGCTCTTTTAGTAGCTTTTAGTCATAGCGTTTGGTTGAAAAGTTACTAAAGTAACTAAAAGCTACTAAATTTAGTAGCTACTAGGCGAACCAAACATGCCCTTAATCCATATCGAAGTAACGATTAGTTCATTAGTGAATGAGATCAAGGTAACAAGAGCTAAAAGTGGTCCCGTTGGGTAAAGAGCCCCTTCTGTCCTTCGTCTCTCTCTTCTCCCTCTCAGCCATGCCTACCGGTGGGAGGAGGACGAGGCCCACACCTCGTCATTGATCTGTGCAGCACCCGAGGGCCGAGGGAATAAATGGAAGGTGGTGGACGACTTGGCTTGTGACCCCCTTCCACCATCGATTCATGACGTCGCTGACCCCTGTGCCGCTCCCAACCTTCATTGCTTTAGGACTGCGGACGCGCTTGGTTCCTAGACAGCTTTGGCTTGGCTTGGCTTGCCTTGACTTGTTGGATGGCAATTGTACCTGTGGTATTGTGTCTGATGGGTGTATGTGTGGGCAAAAATTTTCACCCAGGGGTGTGGGTACGGGTATAAGATTCTACCCAATGCGCTCGTTATCCAACTCATGTGCGCAAGTATGGGTCTGGGTATGAAATTTTACCTGTTAGACAATTTGTCATGAGTGACTATTTGTTTCACCCGCACTTTACCCTACCCGTTGCCATCCCTAGTTGAGATTGTCTGTTTGCATTCATTTGCATAGGAAAAGTTGGTGTTACGAAACTTTGAATGCACATAATATTCTTTGGCGTATGGGTTTTTGGCGTATGTTGTAGATCTTTTATGGGATATCGAAGCTAGAAATGGTTTGCTAGGACGGTCTAGCCTACATGTGAGACCCCTCTAAATGGGCCAAGTTGGGCCGGTCTGATGGGCTGGGTCGAATGGTCGAGCTGCTACAGCTCGGGTGTTGATTACTGTAGCAGCGAACCACTGTAGCTAGTGACTTTAGTCCATGCCGGAACCTAAGGGGAAACTGAACCAAAAGCCTGAGCCTGGGAGGGAATTAACTTCGGTTCGAACCTTTTGCGTGAAGCGAGGACGAAAGCGCAAGAGAGTTAATTAGCAGGTGTGGTCCATTCAACGTGTAGTGTGGATCTTAGTCGTCTTCCCGGGCTGGGGTGCTTACAAATGGTATTCAGAGCCAACTCTCGTGATTTCATAGACATATGGCTCAGGAGTTCGGACAGGTTGCGCATGGCTCTGCAAGAGTATGGCACTTGGGCCGGGAAGCTGGGAATATGGACGTGGCCAAGAGAATCGATCCTAGACATTTGTCCCGTTTAGGTAGGTTGGTTGGACCATCGATGAGGACGTCGAGTCCTTAAGGGTGGGAGTATGTGAGACCCTGCTAAATGGGTCAAGTTGGGCCCGTCTGATGGGCTGGGCTGAATGGCCAAGCTACTGTAGCTCAGGTTGCTGGTATTGTAATAGTGGAACACTGTAGCTACGAGACTTTAGTCCCGTACCGAGGGGAAACTAAACCAACTTACAAGCCTAAGCCTAGGAGGGAATTAACTCCGGTTTGAACCTTTTGCGCGAAGCGAGGACGAAAGCGCAAGAGAGTTAATTAGAGGTGTGGTTCATTCAACGTGTAGAGTGGATCTAAGCCGTCTTTCCGGGCTGGGGCGTTTACACTACGGTTGTAAGACCTCTTAGGGCGCTCGTCAGAAGCACGTCATACATTTGTACGGTTAAACTCTTCTTAATTACAATAAGGCGCAAAATCTTTTGTCGAGAAAAAAATTCCTTGAAAATCCCATTTTGAGGTGCATGTGGATTTAGTTTGAATCTGAAATAAAAATGAAAACACATAGCTCTTGTTTGTATTTGAGGTCTGACAATAGGATGTTGCTTGCTGACTGTATAGAGTGTCATTCCCATTATCATTGTTTACACCAAATTTTGGTAAGCTTATCCTAGAAAGGAAGAGATCGGCTGATGATGTCAAAAGCAAGAAAGTCTTCTAATTAAGAGGTATGTACGAGTCGGACAGGAAATATTATTTAAGGGAGACGTGACGTCCAGGTGAATATCAGGATGAAAGAAACAAGAACACGTATCAAACAAGGAAGCTTTATCAGCAAAGACTCTGCATAAGGAAAATTAGAGTCCTTGTATCTATATTTCTTTTTGTTATCTAGTCGTGTTCATTTATGACTCTTATCAGCCCATGGTATAAATATAAACCCCCGGCTATTGTAACAGACAACATCCAATCAATCAAATACAATTTAATTTTTTTTGGCTCCGTGCCAACCCTTAGGAGTAGGAGTAGAGTAAATATCGGCGAGTTCTTCAACAAGCAGGGCTGCATCAGTCCCGCCGACCTCCGGCTTGTCTGTAAGTTTTGTCATGGCTTATACTTCTGTTTGTACGGCTGCATCGATCCGATCGACCTCCACTGTGAACTGTAGTATAAGCTAGTTATCGACTCTTGTCTAGTTCAAGTACAGCTGCATCGATCCGATCGACCTCCACTGTTCGAACTATATTAAGGTTAAGTTATCGGCTCTACCTAAGGGTAGCGTCCTTCGGGTAGATCTATTAAGTTATCGATCTTGCTGATGTTCTTATTGCTATTAGTTTGCAGCAACATCAATCTGCCCGATCGAGATCAATCTAGATCAGCCTCATATCCTTTTAGTTCGTTGTTTGCTTTATTACAACACGATGTTTTTTACTTTGAGCGACGGGTTATGTTTCATTAGTTGTTCTATTTCGATCTTCATCATGCATAGTACGCGGTTAAGGCACGTATGATCTTGAAGAGGTTTGCTGGCTAGTTGAATCTAGTCTATAGTTCGCTATTATGGCTGCAACGATACGGTCGATCCTCGCTGATGGCACTGTAGATTGGAGGACGTTAGTTGATAGGTGTGTTCTCGATCAGGCGTGACCTTAACTATTTGCTATGCTTGCATCGGCTAAATAGCCAATCACATATGCTTTAACGCCTATAGTGTGCGTCCATGATTCTGTTAAGCGTGAATAGATCTGTGCACTTTAAAGGTTTGATTTGTTGTCTTTATCACGGCTGCATCGATCTGGTTGAACCCCACTGTTAGAGATAGTAGGTTAAGTCTGATGAGTCTGTGGGTTTGTTCATGTGAAATAGTTGATTGTTCACACGTTGTAGTCCCTTTTCACCTGAATCGGCTATTTCAGCCAATTCGCTTGAGCCTTTAGTATAGCATGTCTTTCGGAAAGCCTATCGAAGTATAGATGATTTTATGGATTCTTTAGTTTTAGTTTGTTATTATCATCATAGCTGCCATCGATCCGGTCGAACCTCACTATTGATGGTGACAGATTAGATTCAGAGCGTTTGTAGGTCCATTTGTATTAGATAGTCGATTCGTTTGCATGTTATATCCTTTCTTGATTAGATTCATCGGCTCAATGATTCACACTGGTAATATCCACCTAGCTAATGATCTCATTTACATCTGTGGATATTGTATTTATCAACATAAAATCAATCATGATCCATAAGCTTTACTGTCCGTAATAGCCGATTTCTATGCGTATCAGCTATTTAGTCGATTTTCTTGTCTGGCTGCTCCCAAAGCGGCACACTTAGGACTATCTAGATAAAGACCGGCATGTTCCACCTTAAATTACTGATAAACTTTCTCTCCTTATCAATTGCAGGTCAAATTGAATGGCACGCCTCAGGAGGAATTCGCAGGATCGGCTAACCTTGCATTGAAGCCAAGCGGATCTCCGGGATCATCCTAAGCATATCCTTTCGGCTTGCCATGTGTCGACACATTTTCGTGCCGACACACGTTCTGGCACGCTCGATGGGACCACAATCCTTTGATTAGAAGTCAGATACTTATCAGCTTATGTTCCATCGGCAAGGTTCGGCCAAGAGGAGTGAAAAAGAACAAATACAATATTATTCTGCACTTGGCCGATGACCCTCCAATAAATCAGCTTAATGGCCGATATCAAGGACAAGTTCAGAAGGGGCATGCATAGGAAAGTTTCCAGAGGTTATCACACGAGCAAGGTGTTTTGCTACATGTCCAATAATCTGAGATATCAGTCCAAGAAAAATGGAAAATTAATGCAGACAAATCGGAATCCAAGGTCAACGCATTAATTGCATATAATGTGGAGTCGGATATGACATGGAGATTACAAGCAGAACATATATGGATTCTTTATTAAATCAAAGCAAAAGTGGAGCAGATGCAAACAAACAAGGCTAGAAGCCATACGTGCAAGCGTCAAACTATTCAAGGCGTCAAACCAATGGTTGTATTGAGATTGAATTAAGCTTTCATCCATCGACTATTATCATCGGCTGCTCCGTCACTTCCATCGGCTCAAGACACTCAGTCAGCCCTGACATTCTGAAGCCGATGATGGATTGGGGATCAGTGTCACTGAGTGGACCAAGACAAAAAATGATATATCCACATAGAACAAGATCTCATCGCTCCGCTGTGCAGATCGTCAAGTTTCAAGAAAGAGCGTTCAATCTTGTAACCGTGTAAAGATCCAGCAAATAGTCCAGGACATTCATGAAGCTGTGCGGACACCAAGGGTAGTGCGTCTACTGATTCCAAGGAGGTAATGCATCTGCTAAATACGTACAAGATACATGCTATTACCACAAGCAAATAGGATTTTTCTACTTGAATTTGTTAACTGAACGGACCAGCGATCGGCTATTGGTGTAATTTCATCGGCTACTGTTGACAAAGCCGTCAATATAGAGAGAAGTTATGTAGATTCAAGAGGCCAACTGATCTAGGAAACATAATAATGGCTAGCTCTACCGATGCCTAAATCTTGGATTGGTGATGGCTATTATAGAGTTAAAATATTTGAATGGAACATATGTTATTAGTAGGCTGGCCGGAATATTTATTATAGCATGGCTGCAGTTGTCGTCGATCTACTACTATCCTCATCAGCCTAGGAAACAGCTACTTTACCAGAATGAAGTATTTGGGCCGATGACATCAACAAAAGCATATCAGCCAGAGCATAAAGCCGATGGTTTGCTGGATAGAAAAGATAGCCGATTCTTATTGATATGTCCAAGCCACCATGCTCACGGCAATAGCGTGGTGTCATTGAATATAGAACAAGGGTCCTGCTAACTATATATTTGCTTCCCAAATAGATGAGGGCCGATCACTTTCTAAAATGGAATCGGCTGTGAGGATAGCACTTCACGTCATTTAAAAGGAAAAAGCTAACACATTATAGTGCCACGCATGCATATATACATGTTGACATATATGAAGAAGCTAGCAAGTGTGTATACGTCCATGAATGGTATATGCTTCTCAAAATATGTGGAGTTGAGTAGTTGCTCGGAAGAAAGTCATACAAAGGATTCCTGCTCCAGATTGCCAAAGACCGTGGTGTATCCATGTATAAATAAGAATTGGCTACTCCCCTCATCTACATCGGCTGATCTTTCACCTCCATAGACTCCAAGAACAGATATACAAAGACCGGCTTGGGGGGCCAGTACTGGCTCAATTTCCACTTTAGCTGATGCATCAAGCGATGGAGTCATTTGGCCTGGCAGACACAACGTGGCCGGCTTAGGTAGGGCTACCGCTAAAAATAGTACTTTAGCAGTGGATGACCGCGCGCGACGTGGGGGTTTGGATACATCGATGGTGCTCTGAACGCACAATCGGCCATGTAGAGCCGATGCCACCACCACTGACCAAATTTTGCTACTAAGACAAAAGAAAAGTTGAGTCCACTTACTATACGAGCCAAATGGAACTCTATTACCGATTGGGAATTATTTGGAAAGAGATCGGGACACGAAGTCCAGGTACCCCTCGGTCGTCACGTGAAGATAAAAAGCAATATAAACTAGCAAATTAAGGAAAAGTGGACATATCATGACCAGACAATTGGAATACATGTCTGGCTTCTCGAGATATGCTCATGCATGGCCGATTACTATATTCGGCTATGCATGGTTAATTCAGTCGGCATGGGGTAGACTTTAACTTGTGCAGACGGCGAATCAATTTATAGTTCCATCTTCTCCATAGCCAACATATCAGTTCATGACACCACTACAGTACCTAGGTTGAGGAGGGCTGATCAGGTATCAAGAGCAGTTGACCTATCTACGTAGATATCAGAAGAAGAGTATTAGCGCTGTGATCCTAACTTGGGGAAACAAAAATCGATGATAAAGCTTATTACATCGGCTAGAGATATCGGTTCATTTATCTTGATATGTCAGATACAAGGCAGGATGAAAATGAATGAGTCCCATACAAGGCGAAAGCAGCCACTATGGATGACTTCTTTTCCAGCATCGTGGCCAAGCCTGACGTCAAGAATGATACGATTAGCTCATCATGGAACCAACACCAAGAAGATCCTTGAGATAAATACGCTCGCCGTCTCGAGCTCTTACATGAACTACGCATCGGGGAGCCTACCGCAGCACACCCACCTATGCGCCGCCGAGCTCATCTTCATGTTCTACGGCATGCTCAACATCGATTTCATCGCCATGACGTTCTTTGGGGGTACCCGTGAGCTGCTCGATGGCATGCTCACCTAGGGGCTCCAGATCCCCAACAAGGAGATCGACAAAGGCCAAGCTCGCACCTAAGAAGGACTAAATATAACAAAGGCCATTGCGTATTCGTCAGTAGTAGAGATAGCTATAGGAGTGCGATGTAAGCGCATCAGCAATGCCTACGCATGATCCAGCATTGGAATCACCATCAGTGACCAGCATCACCCGTTGCGCTATTGGTATCATCACCGTTGTTATTGTCTTGCTAGTTGCGATCATCCTCAATTGCATTAGCGTTGGTTGCTGATATTGACAAAGCTCAGATGGCATGGTCGTCGCAATCTTGATCTTCCCGGTAGATTTGTAATTCAGTGGTTGACACAGAGAAGACCAAAGATAGATCAAGCAGAAAAGCCAATGAAGACCGGTCACTTCTCTTGAGATAGAATTAGCTATTACTTCATGACCTTACCCTTCAAGTAGATGGAGTCTGTAGTCGATTGGCAAGAGCATAAAGCTGATGGTTTCCTGATAGAAAAGGAAAAGACGACCAAGATTCTCTTGCTGCTACTTTATTACTAGCGCTGGCATGGCTATAATCGGGGGGCCTGGTATTCCTCAAATGGTCTATCAAGATCCTGCAAATACTTGTCCAGGTTAAGCGCCAAGGTATTGGCTATGAGTGCTCGAAGTATATTTTAAATATGGTAGCCGAGAACCAAGGCACTATACATGCGCATGGCTACATTAGCTAGAGCTCGACCAGTTTGGCTTTATTATCTACAACACCAATGTGGGTGTGCCAGGGCACGAGTACTCCTCCTACCAAGAGCAAAAGATGTAGCAACAGATATACAGAAATCGGTAGTGGTCAGCTCAGCTG
Source organism: Miscanthus floridulus (assembly GCF_019320115.1). Lineage (NCBI taxonomy): Eukaryota > Viridiplantae > Streptophyta > Magnoliopsida > Poales > Poaceae > Miscanthus > Miscanthus floridulus. Next base: position 138,999,030 of record NC_089581.1, on the reverse strand, counting down.
CACATGATTGATAGAGCATCCAGCATCGAAGCCGATTGTTTCTGTTTCTGGCAATGAATTAGGCCCAACACCGATTACGTTTACTGAGTTTGGCACATATAAATCTATCACAACACTTGACTCGAAAGCTATGCTGGTCATCTCATGGAAGGCAAATTGAAGGTTCTGTTACGTGTTCTTGCATCTACAGAGAAAATACAAACAGCAGTAGGGAAAGGAATAAATGCTAAGCATATTCCTCTAGCGAAGTATCTAAACTAATGACCTTCCCCGAAGAAAATCGGCTGCTAGTTCAAAACCCTACCTTTCAAACCAAAGAATCATTTATTTCTAAAAATCCAATGAAGATCAGACATCATTGAAAATTGGAACTCAGAGTCGCATCGGCTGAATATTTTAATCAAAGACTTCAAGGCTGATTCTAACTTGTTCATTTAGCCAACAATGATTAGATACTGCTCTAGGCCACCATACATCAGGATTTGTCTATTTGCTTAGGCCGGCGCCACTTCCAACTTCTTCGGCGACAACCAGGGATTCCATGAGTTGACAAAAGTCACCGAGCAGGCCGCAAAGCACACTAAGGTGACCAGACTTAGGCTGGAGGTACATGGATGCAGATATGAGGTATATATTCTTTATTCATTGCTTTTCCTATCACTTGTGAACAATTTATCATAGGGAAAGCATGTCGTCTAAGTAGTTGATGAATGAGATATGGTGTGATGAAGGGAACCATGCTTCTTTTTGCAAATTACTTGGGAAATTTTCTTACAAAAATTCAAAATCAATAGCTTGTCTCCTCGATGATATTGAATTTCCTACCAAGGCCATATGTTATCATCAAAAAACCTTCCACATAGGTTGCTTACTTTGTGTTGAATTTGTTAAGTCTTGTTGACCCTTGTTAAGAGATTTATCATGCTCCCAAGATCAAGATCACGTACACGCTACATATGTTTGCTGCTTCTACACTAGAAGTACGCAAAAACATGCTTTTCATCCACCTCAAAATGTTCTACTTCTACACTAGAAGACAAAAAAATATGTTTGCTAGGTTTTATCAGAATAAATGCTCTAAGTTCTTGATAATATTTCTCTCAAAAGTTGTTGTAAAAAGAAACATGGGTTATGCAAAAATATAAAAAGATAGACTCAAAAGAGGTCCAAAGTAAAAAAGAAAAAAAGGGAAAAAGAGATGAGAATAAAGATAACCCATGTTCTCGCAAAAATATTCCACGAGGGAGAAATATATTTTAGAGAGCATAATAGAATTAGGTTAGCCACTAAATATTCTACACACATGCACATCTTGATCTAAGAGTATGACACTTCTCTCCTTGGATCCGGGGGTTTGACTTTACGATACGCAAGGTAAGTATGCTACATACTTTGTCCCTACCCGAACTCCACATAAGCTTTTTAGAAGTAGGGTAAATAGAGGCGAAACAATGTCTTGGTGAGGAACTATGCACATTGGGCGATCTGAGAGAATCATTTGGGGAGCAAAGCTATGTTTTAATTTAAAAATCTTTCAAAAAACCCAAGTTTTCTGAGCAGGAGAAGTGAGGATGACTGGATTCTAATCTGTTCCATTCTTCAACCACTGAAAGCTCTAGTTTGGTTTTGGTGAATTGATGAAACCCTAAGTGCTAACCTAGTTTATCAAAGTGATCATGAGATAGGTAGCATATTCTAAGTGGTGAAGCAAATGAAGATCATGACATGATGATGGTGATGCCATGGTGATGATCAAGTGCTTGGACTTGAAAAGAAGAAAGAGAAAAACAAAAGGCTCAAGGCAAAGGTATAAGCGATAGGAGCTTTTTGTTTTGGTGATCGAGACACTTAGTGAGTGTGATCACATTTAGGATCGATAGTCATACTATTAAGAGGGGTGAAACTCATATCGAAATATGGTTATCAAAGTGTCACTAGATGCTCTAACTCATTGCATATGCATTTAGGATTTAGTGGAGTGCTAACACCCTTGAAAACATTTGTGAAAATATGCTAACACGTGTGCACAAGGTGATACACTTGGTGATTGGCACATTTGAGCAAGGGTTAGAAACTTCACCGGCGGAGTGTCCGCCCGTAGAGTGTAGATAGTCTGACGGTGCCACCTATGCCCTGTATAGAAAAGATAGGATTTCACAGAGTGCACCAGCCGCTGGTCTCAACTGGACCAGAGCGTCCGGTCAGTAGAAGCAGTGAAGATGTTGGGGTCGGTCTTCGACTAGACGCTGGGTCACTTCATGATCGAACGTTGGTGGGGTGCGTTCGATCCCACTAACGTGGCAGCACAGAGAAGAAGAGAAAGGACCGGACGCTGGTGCTACGTCCGATCGTGACCGACTAGACGTGTTCGGTAGCGAATTTTCGCCTCTGGAACCTTACTGGAAATGACCGGACGCTGGGGTCCTACGTCCGGTCACTTTGAGCAGCGCGTTCGGTCACTACTTAAATGTACTAATGACCGTTGAGATTGGGCGATCAGCGTTTGAAGCCGATGACATGTGGCAAGCATCGGGCGACCAGACACTAGGGTCCTGCATCCGGTCGATCTGACTAGAGCGTCCGGTCACCCCGAGCAGTGCCCAGTAAAGGGGTACAATGGCTCTATTTCGTGGGGGGCTTCTATTTAAGCCCCATGGCCGGCTCTAGCTCACTCTCTTGGACATTTGCATTGACATAGCAACCTTGTGAGCTTAGTCAAACCCCTCCCACTTATCTCCATCATAGATTCATCATCTTTGTGAGATTGGGAGTGAATCCGAGTGCATTGCTTGAGTGTTTGCATCTAGAGGCACTTGTTGTTCGTATTTCACTGCGGGATTCGCTTGTTACTCTTGGTGGTTACCACCATCTAGATGGTTTGGAGCAGCAAGGATCATCGAGTGGAGGTTGGTGATTGTCTCTGGCTCAGATCATGGTGATCATGAGGGGTTCTTGATCTTTCCTCGGTGGAGAGCCAAAATATACTCTAGTGAATTGCTCATGGCTTGTATGATCCTTATCTTGTGTTGGTTGTGCATCACCCTATTGAGGGTTTGGCGTGTGATGCCAATTAGCGCGTGAACCTCCAAGTGAGTGAATCACCACAACGAGGACTAGCTTGCCGGCAAGCAAGTGAACCTCGGTAAAAAAATCATTGTGTCATCATTTGATTCCGAGGTGATTGGTCTTCATTGGTATTCATTCTTGTGATTGATTGGTTCACTCCTTGACTTGGCGGTATAACCATCTTGCTCACTCTCTTTACATTACCGCAAACTAGTTATCAAGTTCTTTAGTGTAGCTAGTTGTGAGAGCTTGTTAGTTTGGTTAGTGTGGCTCGTTAGTTAGCCTTTGAGAGCACACTAACTTAGTGTAGTGACATAGTTATTGTGTGGATAGAAACTATATAAACTAGAATTATGGTAGGTGGCTTGCATTTTTAGTAGGCTAGCGCAACACTTGCTTTACCTCATAATTGTCTAACCCGTTTGTTAAGTGTTGTTGTAGAAATTTTTAATAGGCTATTCACCCCCCTCTAGCCATTAGGACCTTTCAACCACCCAAGATGGTGTGATAGACACTTCAAAGTTCACATGTATAGGTGAGGCTTGGAATAAGGTAATATTGCTATCGGTGAATTCTTCAGCTCCTTACCAGTGATTTGATAGCCGATTATAGTTATAAACTCAGGGGCCAGCTCTTAATCGGCTAAAGCAGATGAACAGTCAACTCAAGTAAGTCATCAAAGCCAAATATTGCAATCAAATGTCGCTGACTCGGGAAAGGAGATTATTGGATCAAAATAGTCCGAAGCATGAAAATTCATACTCTGAACTAGGGGGGCCTGTGTTTACACCAAAATTTGGTAAGCTTATCCTGAAAAGGAAGAGATCAGCCGATGACGTCAAAAGCAAGAAAGTCTTCTAATTAAGGGGTATTTACGAGCCAGACAGAAAATATTATTTGAGGGACACGTATCAAACAAGGAAGCTTCATCAGCAAGGACTCTGCATAAGGAAAATTAGAGTCCATGTATCTATATTTCTTTTTGTTATCTAGTCGTGTTCGTTTAGGACTCTTAGCAGGCCAGGGTATAAATATAAACACCCAGCTATTGTAACAGACATAATCCAATCAATCAAATACAATTTACTTTTTTCGGCTCTGTGCCAACCCTTAGGAGTAGGAGTAGAGTAGTTCCTAGCGAGTTCTTCAACAAGCAGGGCTGCATCGGTCCAACCGATCTTCGGCTTGTCTATAAGTACCGTCATGGCTTATACTTCCATTTGTATGGCTGCATCGATCCGGTTGACCTCCACTGCGAACTCTAGTATAAGCTAGTTATCGACTCTTATCTAGTTCAAGTACGACTGCATCGATCCGGTCGACCTCCACTGCTCGAACCAGATTAAGGTCAAGTTATCGGCTCTACCTAAGGGTGGCATCCTTCGGGTAGATTCATTAAGTTACCGATCTTGTTGATGTTCTTATTGCTATTAGTTTGCAGCAACATCAATCTATCCGGTCGAGATCGATCTAGATCGGCCTCATATCCTTTTAGTCTATTGTTTGTTTTATTACAACACGATGTTTCTTACTTTGAGCGACGGGTTATGTTTCATCAGCTATTCTATTTCGATCTTGACCGTGCATAGTACGCGGTTAAGGCACGTATGATCTTAAAGAGGTTTGTTGGCTAGTTGAATCTGGTCTATTGTTCGCTATTATGGCTGCAATGATCCAGTCAATCCCCACTGATAGCACTGTAGATTGGAGGACGTTAGTTGGTAGGTTTGTTTTCGATCAGGCATGACCTTAACTGTTTGCTATGCCTACATCGGCTAAATAGCCGATCGCCTATACTTTAACGCCTACAGTGTGCGTCCATGATTCTGTTAAGCGTGAATAGATTTGTGCACTTTAAAGGTTTGATTTGTTGTCTTTATCACGACTGCATCGATCCGATCGAACCCCACTGTTAGAGATAGTAGGTTAAGTCTGATGAGTCCGTGGGTTTATCCATGTGAAATAGTCGATTGTTCACACGTTGTAGTCCCTTTTTATCTGAATCGGCTATTTCAGTCGATTCGCTTGAGCCTTTACGTATAGCATGTCTTTCGGAAAGCCTGTCGAAGTATAGATGGTTTTACAGATTCTTCGGTTTTAGTTTGTTATTATCATCATAGCTGCCATCGATCCGGTCGAACCTCACTGTTGATGGTGATAGATTAGATTCAGAGCGTTTGTAGGTCCATTTGTATTAGACAGTTGATTCGTTTGCATGTTATATCCTTTCTTGATTAGATTCATCGGCTCAACGATTCACACTAGTAATATCCACCTAGCTGATGATCTCATTTATATCTGCGGATATTGTATTTATCAACATAAAATCAATCGCGATCCATAAGCTTTACTGTCCGTAACAGCCTGTAACAGCCGATTTCTGTGCGTATCGACTATTTAGTCGATTTTCTTGTCTGACTGCTCCCGAAACGACACACTTGGAACTATCTAGGCAAAGACCGGCATGTTCCACTTTAAATTATTAATAAACTTTCTCTCCTTGTCAATTGCAGATTAAATTGACTGACACGCCTCAGGAGGAATTCGTATGATCGGTTAACCCTACGTTGAAGCCAAGCGGATCTTCGGAATCATCCTAAGCAGATCTTTCTGGCTTGTGTCGACACATTTTCGTGCCGACAATCACAGATACCATTCTCACGTGACACAACTACACAAGTACGATGCCTGACGATGGAAAGGCTGATCATGTTGCTGCTTCAGAGTTTGTTCAGGAAGAGGTTATCTAACTGCCCTTAGAAGTTGTGGAGAAATTACAGGGAGATGGATTATGGGATTGCCACAGTCTGAGACCCTAGATACTGTTAAAATCTGGTTCACAAGCCGGTCTGTTTGGATTGTGAGTCATAATCAAGCACCACTTGGTTTTTCATAATCAAACACCACTTGGTTTTCTGCCACTTGCTAGCACCAGTCTTCTTGTTGTCCCGAGACACTGCAGTACTCGTACAGCTATCAAATGGCCAAATGGGGTGAAGTTAAGATCTCGAGAGGGAGTTTATAAAGTATTTCCCAGTTAAGTTCAGTCAACTAGAGTTTGGCATAGGATCTTGGAGACAGACCATCCTAATTTACCACACTTTAGTGGATCCGCTTCACAGTTCACTGCAGTGCTGACCGGTACAGTTTGGGCTCCAGAATATTCGGCAGGGACATGCCGATGATTGCCCACATCACAAGTGGGCTGACAGAGAGCAGCAGGGTCTGCAACATGTTTGCGAGGATGTTTGTGGGAGGCCCACACATGCCGATGATTGCCCACATCACAAGTCGGATGCGTAGCATGTGCATGTCAAGTTCTGAACAGGGAAGGTAAGGAGATAAGGCACCGGTTGATCAGTGGACAGTGGTGCATGTGTGCGATGGAGCCTTGTTTGTGGACTGGCTTAGCTGCCTTATGTGGGCTGTCCAACCACTGAATGGCCTATCCATTTCGGCAGTAATCAGTACTACTGCAGATCAGCACCTAACAAGTATTACTGTAATAGCAAACAAATCGGCCTGATTATGCAATGTCACCGTTGTTCACTTCCGTTTACTGCTCTGATCTCAACTCTTTCGTTGTACTCCGTACGTACTATAACAGTGTATGACTATAAGCCAAGATCAGTGGTCGAGGAAGGCTGTGGCCGACCGGTTAAGCTTTGTCAGTGCAAGAACAGGGGGTGTGAGGTGTGAAGTGAAAGTGAAAGGAGGCTGTGCTGTGGTCATCTGACGATTTCATTTCTCTGCGGTCCGTGCCGTGGTTCTCCTGCTGCTGAGTGTAAGGAGCATGGCCATTTGCCTGCCTGCCACATGGTCGATGCCATTATTGCTTGCCCGCCTGCTCATGCAGCATGGCGCGGGATTGGATCTGAAGGCCCAGATTTGTCCCGCGGAAAGCGAGTCAAATTGGCACTTTTCCTGGACATGGATGCGGTGCGGCAGACGCGGATGCCTCGCTTTTATTGAGGTGCCCCCCCCCCACCCCCATCATGTCGACTCCTTCCTTGTTCTCGCAGTCCGTTCCGTTTGGCTGCGGATCGACGCTCCATCCTACATTCCCACTACTCCTAGCTTTGTACGCCAGTACTCCGTATTTTGTGATCATATTCTGCACAAATCTGGGTGCATGCTGACTGCTGAGTGCCGCGCGACATGTGCACGGATGCACTCAGGAAAGCGAGTGCCTCCCGGCTTTAGTGATCGGATCTCCCATGCAGCGCCAGTGCGCCTGCAATGCAACGCAACGCAACGACTTTCAGGCACTGCACTGCATTCGCCGTGTCCCGTAGCCCCAGCCTTTTTTTTACCTGCTTTCACTTCGTTTTTAAAGAAGATGCTAAAGTTTAGGAGTGTCTCACATGAGAATGTTCGTATAGTAATAATAAAATAAATTATAGAAGTCCTCGAAATCCGCGAGACGAATTTAATAAGCCTAACTAATCTGTCATTAGCACAATGTTACTGTAGCACTACATTGTCAAATCATGGACTAATTAAGCTAAAAAAATTATCTTGTAAAGTAGTCGTAATCTATGCTATTAGTTATTTTTTAGTTTATAAGTATCATACATGTATCAAACACTAAAACACTAGACTTACTAGCGGCCCCGGTTTGTTTCTACTTTCTAGTACCGATGCAAATGCTCCCTGCGTTGGCCAAGAGAGAAGTTTTAAAGAGAGAGAGAGAGAGATAGAGTGACGTCACCTGTCGAAAAAACCTTTGCATATGCTGGAATTCGATGCGCCCATTGAATTCCTCGATCAAAAAATAAAATTTATCTATATTTATTTACTACTACGACTGCTATTGGTCGGCCATTAATACGCGCACCTGTATTCTCGTATTCTTTCCCCGTACGGCGGGCGGGGCGGCCCACTGAACAAGCGCGAGCAGACATTGCGCATTGCGGAAGGCCAAGGGCGGACGTCTCGCGTGTTGCCTCATCTCCAGGGCTCATCCTCTCTGCAGATGTGCCATCCATCCATATATAAACTGGGCGCGGCCGTGGTCCTCAGTCCGCTCTCTCTCTCTCTCTCTCTCTCTCTCTCTCTCTCGTGCCTCGCTCGTCTCAGATGGGGAGCCAGAGCCAGCATCATCTGCTGGCTTCTTCCCACTGAAGGCGTGGCGAGCGTGAGCGCGACACCGCGTCGTGACTCCGGACTCCCCAATACCAGCGTCGCTCTCGCTCCCGCCCTCGCCGTGTCCTCAGGATGTCCAGCTAGCGCCGCGAGGGGCGAGAGCGCAACAGCGCTCTTGGATCCCCCCAGAGCCCAGACAACAGGTACTCCATGGATTTCGGCCTCTTCCTGTCCTCCCTCTCCCTCCCCGGTGGCGATCTCTTCACCTTTCGTCGTGGCTTTCCAGCAGTTCCATCCATCTCCTCCCCCCGGACGGCCTTGCTGCCTGACTGTTTTCCTCTCGTTTCGGAGAACGAGCAGCAGCAGCCTACTTCATCACGTTTGGATTTGATCGTCATTTTTTTATTGGAGTCCTCTGATCACTGGCGTCTGACGAGGGCAATAGCTAGCTAGCGATCCTGAATCCAGTGCAGCCCTCTTCATCTTTTTGTTTTGTTTTGTTTAAGTACAAAGAACAGAAATCCCTTTTGGGTTTCTTGGTTTGCGCGGACGCGGACAGTGGATTGCGTCTCCGGCGAAGTGCCGTCCCGTCCTGCCACCGCCACACTTCCAGTCCATATTTCCGTGGATCTTGCGACTCAGACGTGTGGTGTGAACCACCACCTGTTGATTCCCTGTTTTTTTTTTTTTTTTTGGTTCTTTTCCCTCTGCATTTCAGGCAATGCGGATGACGCTGTGTTTTTATTTGATTCAGATATTCGTCGCTCCGTGCAGCCTAGAGAGAGTGTAGTGCAGCCGCTCTCGGGTTTCGCTCGCTCGGTCGGCGACATGGACAAGGAGAAGAGTTGGAGGAGGAGCTGGTTCGAGCGCATCAGGCGGCTCTTCACCTCCTCTGACCCCAAACCCACGCCCAAGCCAGCCGACAAGGTTCGACCACGCCTCCTGTCGCAATCTCCTTAGCCTCTGCGATCTTTTTATTGATTTTATTTCTCGATCGCGAGCGGTATCCATGGCAATGGTGGATGAATCGGTTCTTGCTTTTGCGCAGAAGGCGAAGAGCAAGCGGTGGCTACCGGGTAAGCTGCGGGCGCAGCGGTCGTTCGCGCTCCCGCCGGCGGCGCCCGCGGGCGCGGACCAGATCAGGCAGGCGGAGGACGAGCAGAGCAAGCACGCCGTGGCCGTCGCCCTCGCCACAGCGGCGGCCGCCGAGGCCGCTGTCGCCGCCGCGCACGCCGCCGCCCACGTGGTCCGCCTCACCGGCCAGCCACCGCCGGTGGCACCCTTGCCCCGGCAGGTGCAGGAGCAGGAGCACGCCGCCGTCGCCATCCAGTCGGCTTACCGCGGATACCTGGTACGTCGTCAGCCGTCCAAAAAATGCAGATTCCGTCCAAAAATGCAGATTTTTTGTTCTTGCATTAATAAATTGATGCGTTTTTTTGTTAACTGTTTGCGAATGGGAGCATTTCGCCATCCTTTTGGGTTCATGTCGCTGACTGAGTGACCCTGGTGACTCTGCCGGAAAACGCAGGCTCGGCGGGCGCTGCGGGCGCTCAAGGGCCTGGTGCGGCTGCAGGCGCTGATCCGCGGGCAGGCGGTGCGGCGGCAGACGGCGGCCACGCTGCGCGGCCTCGAGTCCCTCATGAGGATCCAGGCCCGGCTCCGGTCCAGGGCCGGCGGCGTCGACCAGCACCAGGCGGCGGACGACGACGCCCAGCTGCTGCGGCGCGGCAGGGAGCTTTTTGCCGCCGCCGCCGCCGTCCACGTAAGTCACTCTCGCCTTGCGGCACGGATGAACGGAACACGCGAAATGATTGGCGCCGCACATGCCCGGCGAGCGGGCGGGCGGGCGAGGTGACTGCTGGCCGATCGATCACGCGCGCCGGCACATGCGCGTGTGGTGTGCGGTGATTCCATTCGTCGTTGGTGTTGGCGAGGGGGGGGGGGGGGGCCTGTTTGTTTCGATGCGTCCGGAGTAGGTCCAGCAGTGCAGGTGCAGTGCTGCTGCTGCGTCTGCGTGATCGCGCCAGTCAGTCCTCGCTGCTACTGCCTACTGCTATGGTGGTGCTGGTGTGGTGTGGTGTGGAACACGTAGGGTTTATCCAACAGTCCACCTGAGGTGGCACGGCGGCCTGCACGCCGGTGCTCTTTGCTCGGCAGGGGAAGAATGACTTTTGTGACTGACACTGACTAACTGACTGGCTGATGATTCGTCTGGCCCCGTGCAGGAGCAGGAGCAGCAGCAGCAGCAGGCGAGCAACAAGGGGTGGGACAGCAGCATCTTCTCCAAGGAAGAGATGAGCGCCATGACGAGGAGCAAGGAGGAGGCCGCGCTCAAGCGCGTGCGCGCGCTGCAGTACGCCTCCCTGCACAACGAGAAGCTGGGCCTCGGCCTCCGGCGGCCGCCCTCCGTCATGTCCAGGGACGAGGTGGACACGCTGAACCAGCGCTGGAGCTGGCTGGAGGAGTGGGTCGGCTCGCAGCCCCCCTTCGACAAGGACGTCCCCGTCGCGCACCAGTCCCCCTACACCAGCAGCACCACCAGGGGGGAAGGCGCTGGCGCCGCCAACAAGGGCGACGACGCCGTCGACCGGCTCGGCTGCTCGGCCCGCCGGTCCTTCACCCGGCCGCGGCGCACGCCGGGGAGGGGGGACTGCTACTACGACGACGCGGCGGCGGCGGCGTGCTCGCCGGCGCCGGCGCCGTTCCCGGGGTACATGGCCTCCACCGCGTCCGCCAAGGCCAAGTTCAGGTCCATGAGCACGCCCAAGGAGCGCTCCGCCACCGCCTACTCCGACGCATACTCCGAGCACTGCTTCCCGTTCGCCGACCGACTGCTCTCGCCGATCCCGTCCATGTCGCCCATCCCCTCCGTCGCCAGCGACATGGGCTTCGCCAGGTCCACAAGGCCGCCCGTCGCGCAGCGGTCGCCGCGGGTGGCGGCCAAGAGCCCCATGACGCCCGTGAGGTCTCGCTCGCGGAGGTCGCCCGGCCACCACAGCTTCGGCTCCGAGGCAGCGCTGCACCAGCTGCAGATGGAGCACTACACCCCAGTCCGCTGAACCTTGCCTTTCAAGTTGTGAAGCGATGCAACACCCGACAATGCCGTCCATCGGTGGTTCCTCCTTTGTGAAGATACAATTCTTTTGTTTGTTCAACTTTCTTACCAGAAGGGTTCAAATGTTGGGTCATTCGATGTAAGACAATGGAACTTGAATCGCAAATGTAGGTGATAATGCACCATGAATCCATGATGTAAGAACACATGGCATGGCACAACAACAGCTACTATCCTGGTTCTGGAAATGTTCCGTCACCCTTTATCTTACAAGAAGTGTATAAGAATCTGTCCAATTAACAACCGGTTGTTTTAGCCTCTCCCAACAACTAGATTTTTTCCATACACTTACACTATCTTATAACTATATTTACACTGTCTTATTACTATATTTACAATGATTACTTAAGTATAATTTATTGGACATACTAATGTAATTTGGAGATAATTGCATATTTCAAACAAATACATGCCAAAATTTTTAATTTTTTTTTCTATGGATTCCAGATATCAGAAAAATATATGTCAAATTATTTTTCATAAATTTCAGAAAAAAATACAAATTATGAACAATATGTGAACGGGAGACGACGAACAAGACGAGACGAGTAGCAGCACGAACAAGTTACGTGGTCGCGCTCGTGCCGCCCTTGCGCGGGGCTTCTTGACCGGCGCCTCCGCCAGCAGCATCGTCGCCGCCGTCCATGCATGCGTCAGCTCTTCCGCGGCAGGGTACACGTACACCCGGATCTCGTGCGCCGCGCTCGGAGGAACACATGAGCCGGTTCCCGGCTGCCCGGGGCGCAGCTGCGCTGGGGTGCTCCGGCCCTTCCGCCACGGATCTCGTGCGCGGTGCCTCGAGGAGTCAGTGATGATCCGGATCCGTCCGCCGGGGGCGGTGCTGTGCTGAGGTGATTTCCCGGAAAGGTGAGGAATCGGAGGAGGAGAGGAGGATCCACGGCGCGCCTACGGCAGGGGAAGGAAATCTACGGTCCAAAAATCGGTTGTTGGGGCTCGGTGAAACATGCGGTTGTCCAATAGCAATCCTGTACAAGAAAAGTTCCTTTTCAAACTGATCCTTACATGGATGCGACCTGCGTCCACAAGAAGATTTCAAACAAGGTTCGGAGATGTAAACTTCTGGTACATTTCACCATTTGTTTTACACAAGGAGTATGTGAGATGTAAACCGCTAGTACACCCAGTCGCATACTGCACTAAACCTCAATACCACTTCCGGGAGTTCTACATCCAAATTGCTACAAGCATTTTCAACAATGCAGCCAAAGAAAAAAGTCTAAACATTCCCTTTGTCAATACAAGATGTGAAAACTCACATGAGAAGAACTTGTGCAAAGTGTAGGGTGTGTATGTCACTACTTGATCATGTAAAACTCTAGCATCTCTTCTTCCAAAGGATGAGTCTCTCCCACTATGATCAGGCAGTGAAGGGGTGGGCCAAAATCAACATCTAGTAGCTTCTCCATAGGCCCAGCAACGATCTTCTGATCATTACTTCCAAGTCGCGCCACTCCTATGCACAATGTATCCCTGCCATATGCTGGAAGAAAATGATCTTTAAATCTGATATCATAGTAAGACTAGATGGTTCATATATGAAGCACTTGAACAATGAAAAAAAAAACTAGCGACATCTATAGTAGATCAAGATTCAAGATTTTTTTTTAAAAAAAAAATCCGAAGAAAGACTGTCCTAACTTCAATAAGCATAAGTAGCTATTGTTTGACACAAAATGATTTTTCAAAGAAAGGCAGCTCCTCAAAAGAAGTTCAGATAGTCTACCAGATCCTCCACGCGCTTCCTCCACCTCAAAAAGCTGACTTATTGCAGTGTTTACAGTCATGAATCTTGGTGGTTCATAGACTTTCTTTCCTCTGCATAAATATATAGGAAAAGATGGATCTATCATCATCTATCCATTGTAAATATTAAGCACAGCTACTGAGAGCTGCTTGCATCAAACTGAACAGTGAGCAGGTGCAAGTTGAGAGAGAAAAGGAATGTTAGTAACAGGACATTTTCAGTGTCAAACTACCAGATGTTGCAATTCTGCACTGCAAGGTATTGAGAATCAGAATTTAAAGCCAGCAAAGGATGCTAATTTACCTGGCTAAAGATTCCCATGTTGGCTCCTTAACACGGATATCTGCATCGAACAGTACACTAAATCAGCTATCTTGAGTATGATAGCAACGAACCAAGACCCTAGTAGTATTAGGAACATGGTACAACATGAAGAAAAACAACTTCTGCTATCCATGCTTTGGTTTAATGCATATCATTTAAAAGTGGAAATGAACATGATGAGAAAGATCTTGGCTTCAAATAACATAGATTAGGGTCTGAACAAAACTATATCTTAACTCTGTGGCAGTCTAATAGTTTGAACATTCATTGTATTTGCTTGCAATAATCAGTGTCTAGTTAATGTCAGTATATCATGCACTATAGTTTAACTATAAGACACGTTACCTATGGCAATAAATTAATGATCACTTGCCTATTCCATGATAACAAAGAATATAGACAATGCTGAAAGGTCAAGCAAGAATCACGAACCAAGCAGGCAAAGTGTGTGCAGCCCAAGCTTGCGATTGTTCTGAATCTTCTCATAGAAACTATCTGGTCTCCATTCGTCTGTGAAGAATGGTATTGAGATAGTCTCTCCATAGCGGTAAAGTTGCAGCCCACAAACTCCAATTGCATTCATGACAGATGCATTGTGGATCACCTTCACCTCTACCCCCATTTTCTTGGCACGAACAACCAGATCAGTATGTGTAGTTGCCCTGAAAATCTCATCCAGAATCCAGATGATAAAAAGAGAATAAAATTCAACTCACAAAGCTAAAATACAACCCTGAGTTCCTCATGTTCATGGCCACCAACTCAACAACAGCACACTGAGTTCCGTCACGCGTACCCGGAACTTATGCCATCTACAGACACCTTCGCACAGCTAACTCAAAAACGGGAAAGAGGCTAAACAATCATTACCCGAACGGGTCACCGACAACAAGGAAGGCGACGTCGGTGTCTGCAGCCTCGTTCAGCACCTGGTCCACGCGCTCCTCCACCATCTCCCGATCGGCGACCGTTATCTCCTTCCCGTACAGCTTCTCCTGGACGCGCAAAACACGAGAAAGCGAGGACGCCTGTGAGCAACAGCTCCGAACGAGCCGCGTGAGCATTTGCTCGAACAGGAGGTGGGCGGACAAGAGAAGGGAGACGCACCAGGTTGGCGAGCGCGGCCGGGTCGAGGCCGAGGGAGAGGAGGGAGGTGTATGCCTCCATGTATACCTTGGAGCAGCTGCGGACGGCGTCGAGCCCCCGCACCGTGATGTCGCGCTCGTCGCCGAGGCCGAGGCCCACGATATACAGCATGGCGCCGGCGGCAGGCTGCGAAAGGACGGAGTGGCAGCCGAAGGGGGCAAAACTCGCCGTGTACTTGCAGGGCGTTGATCCCAAGAAATTGGGAGAAGGCGTAAAGAACCGGCGAGCTAGGCACCCCGGCCGCCTGGGTTCGTCGCCAGCGCGTTCCCGCCGTCTCTCTGGTGGAGTCGGCGGCTCGCGTGCTTGGGGTGGGGTTTGTCTGCCTTGTCAGCGTCGCATGTTTTCATAGCCCTAAAGCCCCTAACACATTCGAATTCCTGCCGTTGGGTTTAGATCCAACGGCTCACGTTGTCACGGAAGACTCGGGCGGCCATCGAATTACTCTGACGAGCTTTCCACAGTCCACTTCACCAGTAACCACCATGGATTTATCAAAAAAAAAGAAGTCACTGCCATGGAGGAGAAGATTCAGACATACAGGAAGAAGTTCCAACTGAAGAAAATAGACTTCCAAGCATGAAGATAGATTGACAATTCTTGGTTGGAGAAATTCCCACAGTGAACCGAAACAGAGTAGGTTTTTTTTTTTTTGAACGAATCAAAGACCCTGCTTTTCTTGAAAGCCAGTAGATCTTAGAGGTTTAGCTGGGGTTGTCAGCGATACAGTTCAAGCCAGAAACAAGGGGGAAAAAACAATCCAAACTGAAAGATAAAAGATCCTGAACTAGATTTCTCCAATGTCACACACAGAAACACCAGAAGGCTTAAAATCATTCAACCATGTAAGAGCCTTGGCCACTGTCTTGCGAAACAGAGTAAGGCTGTATATCGCTACTTGATCATGTAAAATTCTAGCATCTTTTCTTCCTCTGGAGTAGTCTCCCCCACTATGACGAGGCAGTGAGGGGGTGGGCCAAAATCTGCATCGACGAGTTTCCCCATAGGGCCAACAAGGATCTTCTCATCGTCACTTCCAAGGCGAGCCACACCTATGCACAGTGAATCCACATCATATGCCGGCTCTGTAAGTAAATGCATATCAAACAGTGAGGCTAATGATCGAGGAAGGCAGGATTTAGAGCATTGTATGAAGAGCGAAAAACTAGCAATATATTTCTGTGTTATATTATAGGAAATATGTTCAATTCTATATGTGGCTATATGGTAGGCCATATTGCAAGTGTAATCCCATGTGTGACAGAGATGAAAACTTGAGAAAGCAAGTTCAGAGATTATACCAGGTTCTCCGCGCATTTCAAACAGCTCCAGAAGCTGGCTTATTGCAGTGTTTACAGTCATGAATCTTGGTGGTTCATACACCCTTGTTCCTCTGGAACTGAACACGACTACAGTAAATAGAATGCCGAAACATATATTTATCTAAACTATTAGAAAATAAAAGCACAGACAGCCAAATCTAGTTTCTTGTTATTATATAGATTGAGAAAGTCTTGGGGTAAATTGAGTGCAGTGCAGGCAGAATGTTGTTAGCGTGCAAGCTCAGAAGATACAGCGTTTTAGCACTGCCAGGTAAATATGACCATAGACAACAAACTATGCCAGATTACCTGCATAAAGACTGAGACATCGGCTCCTTTGCATGAATATCTGCACTGAATAATGTGTCTGAAAGTGCATCTAGCCCTTTAGTAGGTTTTGGATGATTGAATGATAACGTGATTAAAGGACTAACCCGTTTGCTAAGTGTGGACAGGTAATAGGTTATCTCACAGGTACTTAATGAAAGCCAAAATGATGTATTGTTGTATAAACAATCTAGTTGAAGCACAAAACAACAATGCAAATGGAATTCATGTGAAGGCTTATTTATTGTGGGATTTCCATGTACTATGTGAAAGCAAGCTCGTGATTATTGGTTAATGAGACATGAGAGATTGCATATGGAATAGTCTCATATTTGAAGCTTGCTAAATTAAAATGAAAAAGATTACAATACATATGAATGGATGATTCAACACAAGATGTAACTTGATGGCTTGAGATGGTGAAGATAGCAAGGAAAGGCTTCGAGGTACTAAGCAAGGGTGAAGGGCAAGCGACGGCTTGACGGCCGAAGAACCTAGTTAGGGTGAAGAAGAAAGTACTTGCATTTAGTTGAGGTACTAATCAAGCTAAGATGGTCATATTGATGTGAAGGATCAAATATATAATGAAGTATTTGATGAAAGTGACTTGATACATTTGGGATTATTCAAATTTGATGAATAGAATCAAGTCACATGCTCAAGATGGCTATGCTCTAGTGAAAAGATCAACATCAACTTGTTAGCACATGAAGATTGGAAGGGACAGTATCAATTCAAAAGAAATCAACTCAAGTGGTATAAATTTATTTTTTCTTTGATCTTGAGTTTAATAGGTATGCCGTACTATTAAGAGGGATGCATCATATTGATAGATAATGTTTCATAAGTGCTCAAGCCAACCTATATGAGTTTTGAGTATTTGAGCAACAAAAGAGCTAACTGATTTCTTGCTGGTCTGGCATACCGGACATGTCCGGTATTCATACCGGACGTGTCCGGTATTTGTCCAGCAGCTGTAAAATTGTTGTTCTCGGGTTGGTTCGTCGAGAGTTCCGACATAGGTTGGGAGTTCCGACGGTCGGGAGTCCCGGCATGGGTCGGGAGTTCCGACGTCCCGCACTTCAACTGACCTGGAGAGTTCACTGTCCTGGTCATACCGGACGTGTCCGATATTCATACTGGACGTGTTCGGTATGGATGACCAGAGGCCAACGGCTAGTTTTCAAAAGTCTTGGGGGTCGGGAGTTCTGACGTAAGTCGAGAGTTCCGGCCTGCGTCGGGAGTTCCGACACCTCACTAACTTCAACTCAGTTACATGGTTTTCAAAATTGCTGAGGGTCGGGAGTTCCGGCATTCATCGGGAGTTCCGACGCCTCACAACTTCACTGTAACCTAGTTACCATTGGCGCAGTGTAAGTCATACCAGACGTGTCCGGTATTGCAACGGCTATAAAACGGCTAGTTTTCCAAGAGGGCTATAAATACCCTCAAGCCTCCACCTTTGGAGGCTGCTGATTCTGCTGAGATAGACACACGTTTTTGAGCCTTGCCAACTCTCCTAAACCCTCTCTCAGTGAGTGTGTGATTCAAATTGCAAAATCAATTTATGGGTTAAGAGAGAATTTGAAAAAGAGAGCAAGCCACCACTTGAGCACATGTGCATATTGTCAATCTCGTGATTTGCATTTGTTACTCTTGGACTCTTCGGTCCTATACGGCTAGGCGTCGCCGGAGAGCAACCGAGAGATTGTGGTTGCTTCGGAAAGTTTGTAACGGTCGATTCCGCCGCCTCGAAATCATCTAGTGGAAGGAGGAAAAGGAGTTGGAAAAGACTCCGGCTAGAGTAACCTTCGTGGTACCCTCTAGGGCTGACCTTTGCTGGGTCGCACGTAGCCCCCTCAACGGAGAGTAGGACTCGAACGAGTCCGAACTTCGGTAAAACAAATATCGTGTCTCAATTTGCATTTCATTCAATATTTGTGTTGCTCTAGCTCTTATGCAGGTTCTCTATGTTTACTGATATCTCTAGTAGGTACCTGCAGTTTGGTTTGAAGATAGAAATCAAAAAGAGCAAGTTCGGGGCTGTTCTGCAGAAACCGTACATACACTCACACATCGGTAAATTTTTGTTAACCTCTCACACATCCACTCACTAGTACACCATCTCAATTAAATATTTCTTGTACTAATGAGTGTGCTCCTCAAGCAAGCCAATCTTCGATTGAGCTAAATTTTATAGAAAACATAGAGCTCAAAGAAGAAGTGCAAAGATTAAAGAAAGATGTGATTCGGTTGAAGGGTAAGGAGAAAGCACAACCTTCTCAAGATAACCGTGATAACATGGTGAAGAAGCTTGAGAAGGGTTCAAACCTTGCTTCCTCCAAAGCCCAACAAAAGAATCACATCTCAAGCAAGGCCAACACAACCAAGAGCAAGAAACATGAAAAAAAGGATGTGCTATGGTTGTGGATTGTATGGACATGAGTGGGCTATGTGTCCACACAAGAGTTGGGCCGACAAGGTTGAAGCCGCCAATCAAAAGGCTTCTACCAAGGAGGCCAAGCAAATGAAGAGTCATGGACAAAGTGCATATCTCATAAGCAAGAAATTGGGGCATCCTACCAAGAAATGTCAAATGTACAAAGAGGCAAGAAAGGAAGCCCAAGTTGCAACTAGAAGATGCTATAGGTGCAATAAGATGGGCCACAAGGTTGATAGATGTCCATACAAGCAAAGCAAGCATAGAGCACACAAAGGCCGCATATGCTATGCTTGTAGAAGAAAGGGGCATCTAAGCTATGAATGCCCAAATAGTAAAACTTCTAAGCCAGACACATTTGTTTATAATGATATGCTTAGGAAGACCACAAATGGAGTTAGCGCTAGTAAGGTGATGTGTTCACCACAAACTAGTGCTAAAGCCATTTGGGTGCCTAAGCATTTGTTGACTAACTCAAAAGGACCTAACAAGAGTTGGGTACCAAAGTGTGTTTAGGTTAATGATGTAGGTACTTGGTGATGAGATAAAGGTCTCGGGGTGGTTGAGCAAGCAATTTGACAATATTCACTCAATCTATCAACCAATTCTTATCATAATCCCTTATATGGTTGACCCGAAGATAATTCAATAAACATATCATATATTTCATCCTCACCATTGGTAACAAGTACCTAAACCTTGTAGGATAGCCACTTTGTTCATTTCATGTTCTATAGTTCACAAATAGGTACATTTGTGAAATAACGAAAGTGGCTAATAAGATTCAATTAAAAAGAATTCTACTTTGCCATATGATGCTTTTAACGGCTCTCTAGTAAAGTAATTCTTTTGTTGAGATGCAAGTATACAATAAATAATAGAGCCAAACGAAGAATCACAAGCAGCGAATTAATTGGTTCTGTCCTACACCTATCAGACGTGTCCGGTATTACTATCGGACATGTCCGGTATGGTTAGGGACAGAAAGTAAAGTGTTTCTATTATGGGTATTCCGAACGTGTCCGGTATACCTACCGGACGTGTCCGGTTTTGTAGCAACCAGAACACATTTTAAATTACAACTGAGTCTTTGATCCGTATATTTTTATATATCCTTAACTTACTCAGAAGCTTGTGATTCATCAATTCCTAAGTGGTTTGTGAGTATGTCTCATCGAAATCTAAATATGGCAAATTATTTGATTATGGTCAAAATGGAAAATTGGCTCCAAATTTCTTAATAGAATAAAAGTGCCTGTAGAAAGTCATTCAAATTACTTGAAGCACTTATTTAGGGGGAGCTAAATTTCTATTTTGCACCATTGTAGACTAACAAATTTATCTAACATTCTCTGTAGTTCTTTGGATGAAAATGTATTTAGCATGATTATTTGGCAATTGAGGTCGACATAAAGATCATCATGCTATTTATCTTCTTAGTGGTATTCTTGTAGGCTCAAGACAAAGGTATGTGTTTATATACATACATTGTAAGTGCATCTAAGGCCCTTTATATGTTAGAATATGCATTTGTGTGACATAGGAGAGATATTTTTCAAAACCCATAACTAGCATGTGTAGGTGGTGTGAATTTGAAAAACTATTTGAATCTTGGTCTTTGTGACCTAGCCTTGCCATATGTTGATTATAGCTCTCCTTAATTGTTTGATTGGCTAATCACACATAACATGGCTTTCTTAAGTCCATAATCTACTATCTCTCACTCTCTCTCTCTCTCAAGTAAGCGAAATCTTGTATATGCCAAATATTTGGAAAAGAGAATCATTTTGCGGCATTGGATAAGGAAAGTGATGATACTCGGCTTGGATCAAGATTATATACCTTTTGGACTAAGAAATAATAGAAAAGGGGATTGGAAGAAAGAAAACACATTTTGGAATAATTTGGGCCAGCCCATGTATACCGGACGTGTCTGGTATGATACCGGACGTGTCCGGTATGAGCGGGACTATAAAAACAGAGCGTACCCATTTGGCCCAAATAGTCTTGTCTCCTCCAAACCAACCAGCCGACGCCCTTCTTCCCACCTAGGGCGACCAAGGATTTTACCAAGGAAAAGGAGAGAAGGAGATCGCATTGGAGAAGGCTTGCATCAAGATTAAAGGCTCGGGGATTTGGATTTCTCAATCGCCTTCTCATCTCTACTCTCAAGGTACCCTAATCACGGACCTCGTCCGATCTATATGGTCAATACATGATTTGGAAATTCCTTCGGTCAATATGCTGCATTGGTGATGTAGAAGTAATGCCTAAAGTTTGGTATTAATCCGTGTTGGTTTGAATCAAGGAACCCTGGTTAGGGTTGCTGGTCGCCCATACCGGACGTGTCCGGTATGCTACCGGACATATCCGGTATGGCCCAGCAGAGCAGGCTCTCTGCTTCCTTTGATTCAATGCTATCCTAGAATTGTATATTAGGCACAGTTTCTTCTGTATCTATGTTTTGCAAACCTTATGATAATGGTGTGTCGAGGTGATTGTAAAACCTTAGATAAAAGAATCTATGTCTAATTACAATTCAAGAATAAGCTATGGGCATGTATCTAAAATTCTATGAAAATCTTTGGATATAGGACAGCAGCCATGAGTGGACGACAGGAGCTGAGGACCAAGCACAGGCATGATCCAGCACTTGAGAAGTACAAGAAGACGAGATAGGATATGCATCCTGGATTCAAGCCAACCAGCAGAAGGTCTACCAGGGTTGCCTCTAGTGCAGCAGCTCAGTATGCAGAGGGGTCCGGGAGCTCTTCTTCTGACACAGACACTAATGAGTTCAGAGTGGAGTCTAGAGAAGAAAGAAAGAGGAAGAGCACTGACAGAGGATCAGATGGTGATAGCTCAGATGAGGAGTAGGAGATTGAGGAGGAGGAGTCAGTTCCTCCAACTCAGCACCAGCCTGGTCAGGGGATGCATTATGGTCTTCTTGAGACACATCTGCCCAATGTGCCCTCCTATATTCCTAGGGTTGACTACAGGGGAAAGGGTATGACCAAGAGAGCTAGAGATGAGCGAAGGGTTGATCCGAGAGGCTTACCTAAGGTTCAGTACGATCACCGCTTCCAGACAGCCTTTCACCTGGACTTCTACTCCAGTGTGATTCTCACCAGGAACCCAGTAATTGCTAGGTCTCAGTGGATTGACTGGCAATATATTAGAGAGTTGTAGAAGGCCTCAGTTGATCATGCCATTGCCATCTGCCAGAGCACAGGAGTTTATGAGATCATGGAGTTCCAACATGACTGGAACACAGAGGTAGTAGCTTAGTTCTATGCTACTCTATTTGTTGAGGAGGATGAGAGGCGGATGTAGTGGATGCTTGAGGGACAGTGGTACAGTGTTGACTATGATGTTTTTGCCGCCCACCTTGGCTTCTCAGAGGATGATCTCCAGAGGGACAGGATCCACACCGAGCAGGTGTTACCTCCTAAGCAGCTCGCATATATATATCCTCCTGGTGGTGAGAGAGGAGCAGTGGGGAAGGTTCTAGGTCTTTACCCCACCTACAGATACCTAGACAGGATGTTCAGGAAGACTATTGACTGCAAGGGTGGAGACAAGGGCAACATTGCTGATTACTCCAGGAACCTACTCCACAGGATGGCACCTGATGCTTGGCCCTTCAGCGTGTTTGACTTTATTTGGTCTGAGATCAGGAGTGTTGGAGAGAGGCCCCTCAAGGGCTATGGTTTTGCTCCTTATATCATGCATATGATTGAGTAGGTGACAGGGCACACATTCGAGTATGATAAGATTCACAAGGCCCTAAAGATTATTGTAGATCTGCCTGAGATAGGGTTACCTCCAGTAGGACCAGGAGAAGCAGCAGCACCACCAGAGGCAGATGCACCTGGAAGTGGTGCACCAGCTAGAGCTTCACCTTCACCATGTGCTCCTTCATGTTCTACTTCACACCGTGGCAGTCCTCCCTCGCCTATCCATAGGCTTTTCAGGTCCATATTTGGGATGTGCCGAGATATCCAGACCAGGCAGCAGAAGGAGAGGGAGGCTAGGAGGAAGGATACTCGAACCTTGAAGCAAATTGCTTCTAGGCTTGAGCTTGATCCTCCTAGGCCTCCACTATCAGATGAGGCAGCTAGTGAGCAAGAGTCTGAGGAGCAGCAGCAGGCCAGATATGACAGAGAGTATGCTGAGTTCCTTTAGAGACAACAGTAGCAAGCACCTGAGCACCCTGACACTCTACCACTTTAGGCTCGTGTGCCTACTCACTCTCAGCCATGTCCCAGCACTGTAGACGACTATGCCACAGATTGGTGGAGTGACCTGATAGGTGGTGGTGGTGGTGGCTACTACGGGTCTGGTGGCTATGACTTGTCTGGTGCAGGTGGTTCTCGTCCAGCCAGAGTTGCACGCTCAGATGATGAGGATGCTGGTCGAGATGATGATGATGATGATGATGAGTGATCTTAGCTTTCCGTGATAGCTTGTAGCCCCTTTATCCTTAGTATGTCTTTGTTGGACCTTTGTAGTGATAGATGACAAAGGGGGAGAGAGACTGATTAAAGCTTCAGGATAATTTCATTTGCTTATCTTTGTACCTGAAGATATGTACTGCAGGCTATAGTTTCTTGTTTTTGAACTTTATTGATGTATCTTGGATTTGAGATAGACATGTATCATGTGAGAGATGAGACTTATGCTTTATCTATGTATCTTGTGAGACATGATCTTTATCTATATATCAGTGGTTTCTGGACTTGAGAAAATTTATAATGAGTGCTATGTGTGAATTACATGTGTCATATTTATTGTCATAAGGACTATGCATGCTAGAATAAAAATATTTGATGTGATGCCTTTATATTTATTCTTTTGTGATATATCTTGTCATATGCATCATGGTTTCTCTTTATCACACACACATGCACCCCACAGATGCAATGATTTAGGGGGAGTCTCCTATATGTTTTAGTATGTGCAATTGACATTTGAGGTCATTTTGTGAATTATAATCATAAGCATATATTAAAGGGGAGTCTCTCATAAATCATTGAACCCAAAAGTTTAAATATTTATATCATTTTATAAGCTTTAATCAAGTTGTCATCAATCACCAAAAAGGAGAAGATTGAAAGTGCATCTAGCCCTTTAGTAGGTTTTGGACGATTGAATGACAACGTGATTAAAAGACTAACCCGTTTGCTAAGTGTGGACAGGTAATAGGTTATCTCATAGGTACTTAATGAAAGCCAAAATGATGTGTTGTTGTATAAATAATCTAGTTCAAGCACAAGACAACAATGCAAATGGAATTCATATGAAGGCTTATTTATTATGGGATTTCCATATACTATGTGAAAGCAAGCTCATGATTATTGGTTAACGAGACATGAGGGATTGCATATGGAATGGCCTCATATTTGAAGCTTGCTAAATTAAAATGAAAAAGATTACAATACATATGAATGGATGATTCAACACAAGATGTGACTTGATGGCTTGAGATGGTGAAGATAGCAAGGAAAGGCTTCGAGGTACTAAGCAAGGGTGAAGGGCAAGCGATGGCTTGGCGGCCGAAGAACCTAGCTAGAGTGAAGAAGAAAGTACTTGCATTTAGTTGAGGTACTAATCAAGCTAAGATGATCATATTGATGTGAAGGATCAAATCTATAATAAAGTATTTAATGAAAGTGACTTGATACATTTGGGATTATTCAAATTTGATGAATGGAATCAAGTCACATGCTCAAGATGGCTATGCTCTAGTGAAAAGATCAACATCAACTTGTTAGCACCCTTACTTGATGAAGATTGGAAGGGACGGCATCAATTCAAAAGAAATCAACTCAAGTGGTATAAATTCATTTTTTCTTTGATCTTGAGTTTAATAGGTATGCCGTACTATTAAGAGGGATGCATCATATTGATAGATAATGTTTCATAAGTGCTCAAGCCAACCTATGTGAGTTTTGAGTATTTGAGCGACAAAAGAGCTAACTGATTTCTTGCTGGTCTGGCAATACCGGACATGTCCGGTATTCATACCGGACATGTCCGGTATTTGTCCAGCAGTTGTAAAATTGTTGTTCTCGGGTTGGTTCGTCGAGAGTTCCGACGTAGGTCGGGAGTTCCGATGGTCGGAAGTGCCGGCATGGGTCGGGAGTTCCGACGTCTCGCACTTCAACTGACCTAGAGGGTTCACTGTCCTGGTCATACCGGACGTGTCCGGTATGGATGACCAGAGGCCAACGGCTAGTTTTTAAAAGTCTTGAGGGTCGGGAGTTCCGACGTAAGTCGAGAGTTCCGACGGTCGGGAGTTCCGACACCTCACTAACTTCAACTCAGTTACATGGTTTTCAAAATTGCTGAGGGTCGGGAGTTCCGGCATTCATCGGGAGTTCCGACGCCTCACAACTTCACTATAACCTAGTTACCGTTGGCGCAGTGTAAGTCATACCGCCGGACGTGTCCGGTATTGCAACGGTTATAAAACGGCTAGTTTTCCAAGGAGGCTATAAATACCCCTAAGCCTCCACCTTTGGAGGCTGCTGATTCTGCTGAGATAGACACACGTTTTTTAGCCTTGCCAACTCTCCTAAATCCTCTCTTAGTGAGTGTGTGATCCAAATTGCAAAATCAATTTGTGGGTTAAGAGAGAATTTGAAAAAGAGAGTAAGCCACCACTTGAGCACTTGTGCATATTGTCAATCTCGTGATTCGCATTTGTTACTCTTGAACTCTTCGGTCTTAGACGGCTAGGCGTCGCCGGAGAGCAACCGAGAGATTGTGGTTGCTTCGGAAAGTTTGTAACGGTCGATTCCGCCGCCTCGGAATCATCTAGTGGAAGGAGGAAAAGGAGTTGGAAAAGACTCCGGCTAGAGTGACCTTCGTGGTACCCTCTAGGGCTAACCTTTGCTGGGTCGCACGCAGCCCCCTCAACGGAGAGTAGGACTCGAACGAGTCCGAACTTCGGTAAAATAAATATCGTGTCTCAATTTGCATTTCATTCGATATTTGTGTTGCTCTAGCTCTTGTGCAGGTTCTCTGTGTTTACTGATATCTCTAGTAGGTACCTACAGTTTGGTTTAAAGATAGAAATCGAAAGGAGTAAGTTCGGGGTTGTTCTGCAGAAACCGTACATACCGGACACGTCCGGTATTGATACCGGACACGTCCAGTATTAGAGCTCTATGCTGAAAATATTAACTTTCAGTTCTAACTTTGTGTTGCAGGGTTATAGCTTCTAGATACATTATTTATACCTTGTATACTCTATGGCTAACTTGTGAGGGGTGGTATTACTCTTATTTGGAGTTTCCAATTTGGAAACTCCCTTTACTAATTATTTCCGTATTTAAAGGTGTTAATTTTCAGAAACGGCTATTCACCCTCTCCTCTAGGCGGCATCCTAGGTCCTTTCAGTGTCTAATCAGAGTTCTGTGTATTTACTTTTATTTTTAATAAAGATAACCACAATGAACCACTGACACAAAGTAGTATCGTGGAAGTTCATTGATAGTCAAAGTAAATGCAGCTTGTGGTTTCTAAGCTTTGGCTTAAAGCATATCAACAAGAGAGAGGGGAAGAACGAAAGATCCTTAAAGTACTGGCAACTTAAACAAGAAGAATAAAAAAAACAATGTACATTGATTCCGTAGCACTCTAACAGTTTGAACGATGATTGCATTTGCTCACAAGAATCAATCAGCCTGTTTGCTGGTTGGTTTCTAGGCTGATAAGTCCGGCTGATACTGGTTCATTGTGAGAAAAAAATACTATATCATAGTTGATAAGCCCTGACTGAAACCAACCGACGAACAAGCTGAATACTGAAATTTAAAGTGTACACATGTGACCCATGGATGGATGTATAGAAATTCAAGTTCAATTGCCAATATTCTTCAGCCGGTAGACTGTATCTACTTGTATTTGGCTTGACTTATCAGCCAGCCAACAGTATTTTTTTCTCACACCAAACTAGTCAGTAGTACTTCAGCCCATGACTTATAAGCCAATTCAGTCGAAACGAACAAGCTGCTTATCAGCGCTGATACAATGTCAGAAAGGTCGAATCAAGCAGTTGTGATTGTGACCTGTCGGCGACCATGATCTCCTTCCCGTACAGCTTCTCCTGCAGGGAGAACGCGACGGGGAAGTGCGCGAGCGACGGCCTGTGGCAAGGCAGGCTTTTGAGCGAACAGGCGGTGGGCAGCCCTGATCGAAAACGCACGCACGAGACTGTCGAGCCTGGAAGGAGGGTCGGGGCCGAGGGTGAGGAGCGCGGTGTAGGCCTCCATGTAGACCCTGACGCCGCGCTCGTCGCCGAGGCCGAGGCCGACGATGTACAGCATCGCGTTCGCCGGTTCGCGTCGGCTGGCGAGCTCGCTACTCCCCGCGCTAGGTGGGAACGCAGGTGGCAGTTTCAATTTCCACGGCTGCTCTCCGCCAGCTTGCAGCAGCATTACAGTACTGGTACACGAAAATCGAGGTTGAAAAACTACGATGGCGCCTGGACTGTGATACAGAAAAATATATTGAGGCTTGGTCTCCGCACGGTCGGCGCTTCGTCTAGCTTCCACCATCTTCTCTCTTCTTTCCCTTCCAGGAACAAGGATAACCGAATTTAAATAATTCGGCACAAATTTCTGACTGATTTTTACATATTTGAAAAGGGAAATATATATTGAAATGAAAAATCCAAGTATGAATGCATTCCAAGAAAAAAATCAAATCTGAAAGTGGATAAGGATAATGAGCATTTTACTTTCCAACAAAATTAACACTTTTGGGAGGTAATCTTCATATCTGAATGCTCATTTTATGTACACAAACCAAACATTCTTTTCCGCAAGTGGCCTAAATCTCTGTACATGATCGCTACTGTTCAATGACTATTGGATTATGCTTTCTCTATGGATTACATTACATTATGATGTACATTTACGTCGCTACCCTTCGCAGAATGCCCCTAGTCTGATGGAACAGATCTGAATAGCTCCTCCCATTTCTCTGGGTCAGTCCCGGGTCCTTCACCCTGAATTTATATTGTGTCCATATCAGTAGCATATATACATATTTCACTTATATAACCAGAAAATAAGCAAAAATGCACGTCTAAGGAGTTCCATCTTGATATTATGCAACTCTAGCTGGTGTCAGCACACACATTTATGCCATAAGTTACAATAATGCATGCAATGACAAGATGTGAAGCATCACGTATCTATTTTAATTTGAAGGAAAGCAAAATTTAAAGTTTCAAAAGGAAGAATGCAGGTAACGATTAAAAAAAACACCATGCCATAAGCCCGAGAGCTAAGCGGTTTGGTACCAGGGCTTCTGATTAAGCCACAGGTTGAACACTTTAGCTGCCTAAAAAGCTACACTCTAGGGTCAGACCCCAAGCAGTGATGCCACATAAAGATATCTCCTCTCTAGCTCGTGGTATGGTGCTGCAAAAAGGCTGGATAAAAGACATTGCAGAAGGCTTCAACAGCCTGGTCCAATTGATTGCTTGGGAGTTGTGTAAGCACCAGAAGATTGTGCCTTCAATAATCCAATGCTGTATCTCCAGAGTCCGAAACCAAAAAAAAAAAGTGTTACAAGACGTGCTTAATGAAAGATCACTGGTGTACAGCAGGCAGCAGGGGCAAGGGATGAAGGGAACTACAGTCGTTTCTGCTGCCAGAATAGGTTTTAGGTTGTTGGGACTTCGTCTTTCTCAGTTGGTTAGTGGCGCATGTTGTAATCATAAGGCAGTTAGGGCCTATATGCTAACAACTTCTTTCCTCTATTAATTAAATGATACACAACTCTCTTGTGTGTTCGAGAAAATAAAAAGAGATTGTGAATTTTCAGGGATCTAATCACATTATATCTTGATTGAGCCCTGATGATAATTAGCTAATTGCCAATAACTAACTGTACCCGTTCTAGAAGAAAAAAAATGAGTACCTTCACTGAATTAATCTCATATATTTGTCCTTCAGTGGATTGAATGTCTAAAGCTTGGATACAAGCTTCTGCCACCACAAGTCTGCTAACTTCCCCCACAAGCTTGTCACCTAGTAGGATATGAGGAAGTGTTAGAAGAAGCAAAGATCTTATCAAAACAAAAGGTTCATCATAAAATGCAGGTGAACAAAAGAAATAACCTTTGCCTATGACTACTGCTCGTCGCTCTCCAGCTGTAGCTTTAAGAAGTGTGTTAAGATCATACGAAGTGTAGGGCCCATCTGTCAATCTTCCAGGCCTGCAAACAGCTTGTACCATGTCAGAATAATATATCCACGATGTTCCCGCTCAAACACTTTTCTGTAAACAAACCTGAATACCTGATAATGGTGAATGGTATCCCTGAATTGCGGACAAAGTCTTCTCCCATCTTCTTGTACTTGAGCACACCAAAGAGATTCATGATGCTGAAAAATACATAGAATGATTGCTCAAGGACCAAGGTTAAACTTATGGTAACATAAAACTCAGTGGTAAATACAAATACCAGGGTGAAAGGAAAGGATACTGCCTGACAGGAAGTTAATTGTTAAATTAGCTAATATAAGCTGTTTATAAAACTAGGATTTACACGTAAAACATGTCTTGCATATTGTTTTAAAAGGGTAACCTTTAGCATTACTACCATACTATGATGTCATGAAGTTCAACTGCAAATACCGAAATTCCTCTTCAGAATCATAAGGTATATACCTCCATGGCATCTCATTGTATTTTGTAACACCAACGGATGACACAAGAACCAATCTCTTTATTGTCTGTGGCAAGGCACTTACAAGATTTCTGATGCCATCCCAATCTGTCACAAAAATATGTGTGTGATCAGTGAACTAAGACACTGTCTCACCCATAACTGTCATTGTTGGCTTGTACATGTGATAAACATGGATAGCTATAGTCACCGATATGCATGGACTTAAATACAAAGCATACAGGTGTGCATGATTTGACCAGAAGAATGTACATAATGAACACATAAATGGATGTTTAGAGCTCAAACCAATAAATAACCCATTAGGCCTCTGTCGCAGCTAAATTTCAGCCTTTTATTTGGTACATTCTGGAATTTAAAGGTCCTATGTTCCATCAAGATTATCCTTGCCCAAAAAAGCGTGTCTGGATTATTTAAATAAGGGAATTTGAAGGGCATGCTCTTCTTTAACATTCACTGATACCTTGGGTGAAAGTTTAACTTCAACTGTAGAATATCAGGCAGTACATACCTACACGTTCTGGAGTATTATCTCCATCCCAGCGTTTAGACGGAAATGCTGTAGTTCCAGTACAACATATCACATGCGTAACTCCCTAGAAAAGAGACCCCTATATTTTGATTTATTCAATCATTGCAGAAATAGATAGCCCATAGATAGATAAACTGTATGAATTCAGAGAAACGGAAGGGACCAACCTCAAACATTTGTGGATCCAAATCATTAGGGTTTCTTGTGTCCGCTTTGTAAACCTGACATGAAAGATAAATCAAATAAGCAGGAGTCACTACAAGTGTATTTTCTTGGAGAAAACTGGGGTGGAGGGATGGAATGCTGAATATCCAGATGTACCTGCAGTACACTCTCATCCTGCTTGCCAAATACGGACGATGCCTTTTCTGGATCTCTTAGGAGCAACCTTGACTTGATGTTCCTGCTCAGCAACGATGCTACAACCAACTGCCCTGAAAGGATGTACTCACAACTCAGTCAATATCTTGCCAACTGATCTAGTAAGCAAAGCTAAGAAGTGCTGCTGCAGGACACAGCAACACAAATTGGAGAAAACGGTAAGATTGCAAATTTGCAATGCAACACAAACATGTTGTCCTTCGTCCTCCAACGTTTAATAGTATCTCGCATGTTTCAAACACAGTAATTGACATTAAGTTATTGTCAAACTCAGAGACAAATGAGCTCTGCAGTTTTACTGTCTAGGAGCTGAAATTCGCCACGAAATCTTAATTCTGATAGGGAAAGTGCTAAAGAATGCTAGAACGGAGAGCAGGGATATTGGTATCTCACCAACGCCGCCGGTTCCGCCAACGACCAGAACCAGCTTGGAGGACGCCTCGGCGGCACCAGCCCCGCCGGCCTCACCGGACTCTTCCGTTTGCGCCGGCTGCTCCTGCACGGCCTGCGACTCTGCCGCCGCGGCGAGCCGCCGCGTGCCACGACCAGCTGCCGCGCCGCACGCGAGCAGACGGAGGGAGACCGCGGTCGGCGGGTGAGACTGAGACCGCAGCGCCGCTCGGAGGCGCCTACCCGGCGGCGAAGGAACGAGCGGCGAGAGCACGGGGTTGAAGCAACCCACCGCCATCGCGGAGCCAAGAGCAACGAGGGGTAGAGAAGACAGGGACTGGACGGACTGCTTGAGTGCTGGGACAGGAGAGTGCGCACGCGGCGGCGGCGAGACGAAGGAGATATCGGAAGGGAAGGCGAGGCGGGGCGGGGCCGGGGACGCGAGGCGGCGGCCACTTGGCGACAGCCCGGCCAGGCGTCTGACGCCCGGTGGGGCCCCGTGCGGGTGAGTGGTCCGAGACGCGCGACGGAGCCGCGCACCTTCCGCTCGGAACTAGGCACCAATACTGGAATTCCTCGGCTAGCAAAATCGATCTGGAAATGCCTCCCCAAAGTTTTGCCAGAGCATCCTAATCAAACACGAAGATTTGGCCTTTGGTGATGAATACAACCTTCTAGTGATTCTCCAATCAAGGATGATTAGAGACGAGGCCCGCTCATAACCTGTCACAGTGATCCTGTTGTTCTCTTTCACTTCAACTGTCGGCCCTTCTTGCCAGAACTTGTGGAACAGCCTCTGGTCAAATCATATCCATGGCATTTTACAAGTATCATGCAACATGCATAATAAGACCATATCCTGCTTTGCCTACACTTGCACATTGATCAGGGTCGCATGCAGGTCAAGGCCCAGTGCTTCTGAAGAATCTGAACTTCATTTTCCCCCTTCAATGGACCAGAATAGAGACCTTGGAAGACAACGAAACCATGGGATGCTCAAAGTGCACATCTATACTCCATGATCAGCACAGAACAGGATTTTTCTTAGGTTCAGCCTTAGCAGATGAATATCATTACAGTGGGAAAAATGAAATGAAGTATGAAACACGCAAAAAACCAAACACTTTCTACTTCTTCTTCCCAGCTTTTCCTTCCTTCCTTCTGACAACTTCATCCATATATCTGATACCCTTCCCCTTGTATGGCTCAGGTGGCCTCCACTTCTTTATGGTGGCAGCAAACTGACCGATCGCGCTCTTGTCATAGCCGCTCACGATGATCCTCGTGTTCTCTTCCACCTTGACCGTCAGGCCTTCAGGAATGGCCATCCGAACAGGGTGGGAGAATCCCAGGTTCATCACGAGATCGTTGCCCTCCACCGCCGCACGATACCCGACGCCCACTAACTGAAGCTTCTTGTCGAATCCTTTGGACACACCAACAATGATGTTGTCTGTCAATGTTCTGCGTTGAATATTTGTACCAGGGTATTTAGAAGAAGACATGGAGGACAGGTGAGACAGGATAAAAAAAATCCATAGTCAGATTTCTCTAACCAAGCTATAATCGGAAACCATAAAAGATTATTCAGTAAAGAATAGAGAGATCATTGATCCTTTCCTTAACCAGAGAAAATGTACATACTGTGAGTCAAATAGCAAAGGATTAGCTGAAGCGCGAAGAAAAAAACATAGGTGTGACAGATAAAGAATATGGTAATTTTTTCACACCTTTATGGTCAACCCTTGGTTGTGCATAAAATACTAGCATGTGTGTTCTCTTAACGGAGGTGGGTGCTTTTACCAAATAGTACCACGGTAAATCATAGCGGAAGTGATACAGACACTTGATGATGTTTGTTATAGATAAGACAGATTTTACAGTTCCTGGACATCAGAAGGGTGCAATATCATAGCCTATTTCCTTGGTACCTACCAATACCGGACAGAGAATGGTAAATGCAAGAAGATAGGCATTCATTTTGCAAATCTTTGTCAGTCCTACTAGAACTGTGGCTTTATTATTTCAATGCAGATTGATTGGTGGATTTTGTAGTAGAAAGTGTTGTTTCTCAGGTCTAGAACAAAAGCAAGGCCATCATATTTATTGGTCACTGGTGAGACAAGAGGTCAGAAGAAAATAAATACAGGAACCAGAATAATGCTATCTAGAATCTGAATCCTTGTAGTTGTAAGAGACAGTAGGATCATAGGACAGTTTATCTACTCGCATATGAAAATAGCAAGTGTGATACAGCTTATTCAAGACACTGGTACTATCACAGTGAAATAACCATGGGAATCAATACTGCTCTTAAGTGTACAAAGTGATAGCACAAATATAAGAGTTTTGACAAGAGCAGAGAGCACAGAAGTTGGCATCTAACTTTTGGAATATCAGGAGAAGATATATAAAACAAGGAATAAATCTAGTGAAACAAGGAACCGCATTATTGACAAGTAAATCAGTAAAAAATAATATGGGCAAACTCATATTGTAGTTTCCAATTGATGTTTACCTGAAAAGTCCATGCATCTGGTTCGCCCTCTTGGTCTCTGCAGTCTTATAAACTCTCAGCTTACCAGATTCTTCTTTCACAATCTTCACGTCACCTGGAAAGCTGAGAGATAACTCCCCTAGCGGACCCTTAGCTTTGACAAACTGCTCTTCTAATGTCAGAGTAACGTTAGATGGAACTTCGATCGGCTGCTTTCCAATTCTAGATTCCTTGCATTCCACTACTGTTCTGACAAATCCAACTCTTCCAGCAGGGAGAACACGAGGACGAATCCCATGTGTCTTTCCAAGGAAGCCAGTTCTTGAATTGCTGGTTATTTCAGAGAAAGTAAGAGCTCCAATAAAATTTGCATATTGAGCTTTAGAAGAAAAAAACAAGCCTTCCTAATAATCAATAATGCATAAATTTGCTTCAAACGCTCTATTACATCAAAATGGATCTAAAACATGAATGAGCAGCACAACATTTGCTACTAACTAGAAAGATGGACCGATGGGGTATAAAGTCTAAACTTCCAAAGACAAAACAGCAAAAGCTACCAAATATCAAAACTGGTTACTAAATGGTGCCTTCACATTTTGAACCTTGTAGCTTCGAACTCAAGGATGCTTTCATGGTCATGAGGCTATACTGTAGCACATTGCTAAGGCCTTGTTTAGTTCCAAAAAGTGCTACAGTCGTCATCACATCGAATCTTGCGATACGTGCATCAAGCATTAAATGTAGACGAAAAAAAAACTAATTGCACAGTTTGGTTGGAAATCGCGAGACGAACGTTTTGAGCCTAATTAGTCCATGATTGAATACTAATTGTCAAACAAAAACGAAAGTGCTACAGTAGCCAAATTCCCAAATTTCACCCAACTAAACAAGGCCTAAGAGGAGCAGCAACAGCAACAGCAACAACATAGCCTTTCAGTCCCAATCAAGTTGGGGTAGGCTAGAGTTGAAACCTAACAAAAGCTCCAAGTCACGGTTCAGTCACTTCAATAGCTGTTTTCCAAGCACTCCTATTCAAACATA
This sequence comes from Miscanthus floridulus, assembly GCF_019320115.1. NCBI lineage: Eukaryota > Viridiplantae > Streptophyta > Magnoliopsida > Poales > Poaceae > Miscanthus > Miscanthus floridulus. Next base: position 138,964,891 of record NC_089581.1, on the reverse strand, counting down.
GATCTCTAGATATATCCCAAGCTTTCAAATCTCTTTTTATTGTCTCTCCCATGTTAATTTCGGTCTTCCTTTACCTCTCCTCATATTATTAGCTTGGCTTAAGACTCCAAAATGTACTGGTACCTCTGGAGGTCTCCTTTGGGCATGCCGAACTCGGTCCATTCTTGTGTGACCACAAATCCATCGCAACATACGCATTTCTGCAACACTCGGTTGTTGAACATATCGAATCTTTGTAGGCCAACATTCTGCTCCATACAACATAGCCGGTCTAATCGTCGTTCTATAAAACTTGCCTTTTAGCTTTTGTGGTACCCTCTTGTCACAGAGAATGCCAGAAGCTTGTCGCCACTTGATCCACCCTGCTTTGATTCTATGGCTAACGTCCGCATCAATATCTCTATCCCTCTGTAGCATCGATCCCAGATACCGAAAGGTATCCTTCTTAGGCACTACTTGACCTTTCAAACTCACATCTCCCTCCTCCTGTGCAGCTCCGCCAAAGTCGCATGTCATGTATTCGGTTTTAGTTCTGCTCAATCTAAAACCTTTAGACTCAAGGGTCTGCCGTCATAACTCTAGTTTTCTATTTACTCCCGCGTGGCTTTCGTCCACTAACACTACATCATCAGCGAACAACATACATCAAGAGATATCCCCTTGTGTGTTCCTGGTAACCTCATTCATTACCAAGCCAAAAAGATACGGGCTTAAGGCTGACCCTTGATGAAGTCCAATTTTAATTAGGAAGTAATTTGTGTTACCATCGTTTGTTTGAACACTAGTCACAACATTGTTGTACATGTCCTTGATGAGGGTCACGTACTTTGATGTGACTTTATATTTGTCCAAAGCTTACCACATAACATTTCTTGGTATCTTGTCATAAGCCTTCTCTAAGTCAATGAAAACCATGTAGAGGTCCTTCTTCTACTCTCTAAACCGCTTCATAACTTGTCTTATTAAGAAGATTGCTTCTATGGTTGATCTTCTGGACATGAAACTAAATTGGTTTGTTCTGCGTCGTTCCTCGCAGGCGCTGCTCGATGACTCTCTCCAACTTAATTCTCCGATAATTAGTACAACTTTAGATATCCATACGATGTTTTGTGAGTAAAACATATAGCAGGCAGATTATCATGCAAGTAAAACAAGGCCCTACATCCAAGCTATAGCCTATAGGCGAACTGAACTACCAGGCATCGTTTCTATAAGACAGAGGACTAAACGCATCCAAATTGGTACCCCATTTGACTCGTTAAGATGCAGTATTGCCAACCCAAGCTAAATTTGGTGTGAACAAATGAGCCTGCGACTTCCTACGGTTACTGAAATACAGAAAAATTGATGGCTGCATTTAACGGACTTTTGATTTGACGGCGGAGCAGTACGACAGTAACCAAGAAAACGCCGGCTCTTGGAAACACGACGCAGTCCGCACTTGGTGCGCCTCAGCCCTCAGCAAAGGTTTGCAGAGAAGAAAGGTGTCCAAGACTCCAAGTGTCCAACAGAATTGACTATTGAGAGGTAGCAGAGGGGATGTGCGGGAAAAGGGGGCGTAGCGTACCAAGGGAGGTGGAGGGAAGGGGAGAGGGACGCCATGGACGGGCGCTCGCAGTCGCAGGAGGAGCTGCCAGCCGCCGCGCGGTTTTCTTATCCTGACGCACCGGAGCTTGCCCACACCGGTTCTGTTATCCGCTTGCGAAGGGGAGGTCAGGTGAGGCCCAGCCCGTCTGGGCAATGGGCTCAGGGCCTCGGTCCAGACCCCACACAGAGTATACTGTTCGGGCCTTGTGGGTAGGGATGAAAACGGATCGGATACGGATAGATATCACCGATATTATATTTGTTTTTATATTTCTGTCCGGATTTGGATTCAAATACGGATAGTGTCAACTATGTCGGATAGGATACGATTAGATATTGACATCATAAATATGCGATTTGAGTATTCGGATACGGATACGGATACGGATACGGTATCGGATGTTGGATATCCGAACTCGGATACGGACAGATCTCAACCCCTCTAAACGGATTCGGTTTCGAATACGGTCGGAAAATATTCGTACCGTTTTCATCCCTACTTGTGGGTATATCATGGTTGCATGAAAAAGGAGGCATATATATGGCTTTCGAAAATTTATCAAAGTTCAAAAGAAACTAAAATATGTAGATGACTAGATGTTGGCCTCGTGGCTACTTCAACGGAACTTATGAACTTCGGCCAAATTCAATTTATAATATTTACTATTTCCTTATTTTATTTATATATCTGGTGTGCAATGATTAGACAAGGAATGTTATTATTTTCAGTTATTTCGACCATAGGACATCACAAATTGCTTGAATTCTTGATAAACTGAGATTAAAAAAAAGAGTGTAAAAGGAATAGGGCCCTGTTTGTTTCGCTAAAATTTGACTTGTGCTGATGCTTATGCTGATTTATTGTGAGTGAAAAATAATATTCGTTCACTGAAAAGTACTGCTGAAGTAGTGCAGCAGAGCCATAGAGATGAAGTAAAGATCGATCAACCATAGATTGTGATGTACTGATGTCAGACAAATTTAATTGAAGCAAACAAGAGAAAGCCAATTCGTTTCTTTTCTGAATATTATTAAAGCGAGCTTATTTAATGGACCTATAATATGCAAGGTTTTTGAGGGTTTTACCTGTGTGCTGTTATAAAAGATTGCAATTATCTATAAGCCATTAAAAATTTGAGCGGTCATAAGTGTCATCGGTTAGAACTTTTCTGCCCTCTACGTCATTCCGTTCACTTTTGTCCCTAACGATATCAATCTGTGCTGAAAAAGTCTAGAATGCCCTTATGTTTGAACGCCATGTTAAATTTCCTTGTTCCTCTAGTGCCACTGAAGGTTCTCCACACACACAGCCCAGCAGCGCATGCACGAGCTGGTTCCAGACGACGTGTCCACACCACCACCATCGGACATGTACAGGGACAGTTAACCCATATGCACCAGCGCGAAGGGGTTGGCGGCGGTCGTGTAGCCAAGGACCGACGCGGCGAGCACGGGCGTGATCCAAGGTCGTTGACCCACTCCAGGCTTTGCAAGTCTGCATAGTGCCGCACCACGCGACACCGATGTCGCGCCTCCCCAGCGCAGATGGCCCGGCCGCATGGGCGGTGTGTCGGTATCCGCCAGAAGATGGAGATGGGCACGGTGTCGTCGTCGGCATACAGGCCATGCCGCGCGATGTCGCACAGCTGAACGATGTCCAGCATGCCCACCGCGACCATGGAGAAGACGGAAACGACAAGGCCGATGCCCATCCGCTGCAGCTACGTGAACCCATGGGGCCGCCCAATATAGGAGCGCACGACGGGCACGATGACGCGGTCCTAGACAGGGATCCAGACGATGACACTGATGGAGTAGTGATGGTGTCCACCATGGCGAGTCGCTGGTAGCTCTTGAGCTCCTCCACCAGCGTGACCGAGCACAGGAGCCATGCGCTCGCCGCCGCCGACGTCGCTGGCGAGGAGGGCAGTCAGGTGCATGCGACACGACGATGCCACGTGGGACTCCGCGTAGGAACGTGTGGGAACAAATCCACGCGCGTAGGGCGGACGCGGCGAGCTCCACGAGAGCACGCGCGGGCGGCAGCCGGCTCGAGCGGCGACGCGAACGGTCTATGGGCTGCCGGCGCTGGGCGGGCGCACGGCGAGCTCCGTGGCGCTTGGCGGCCACGTGCGAGCTGGGCGGGGCTGGGCGGCGAGCTCCGCGGGCGGTGCATGAGCTTCCTGGAAGGGCGGGCGCACGGGATCTGGGGGAGAAGAGCACCCCGCGGCGGCGCCAGGCGCCCAAGCCATGTCGAGCAGCACCCACACCTGCTCAATCAGCGTGCTCAGCCCGGCGAACTCCCGCTTGGCATGCTCCATGAGCGTCGCGTCCTCCTGGTCCAGAGCGTCCAGCAGCTCGCGCAGTTGCCGGTGGCTCAGCCCGGCCATGTACGATGTGACGGCGCCGCGGGGGCGGGCGCCGAGCGCGAGGAGCGACGCGACGTGCGTGGTGTCGTCAATGCCCACGCCCTTGGTCGGAAGGCGGCGGCGGGCGTTGCGCCAGGCCCACGCGGAGGTCGCGGCCACGGAGGGCCCGACTGTGCAGGTTGCGGCAGGCGCTGAGGGCCGTCTCGTCGTTGAGGTACTCAACGAATGCGAAACCCCGGGGTCTGTTGCCGCTGCCCTTGAGAGCACCTGCACCTTGCCACCTCCGTCACCGCGGCAAGCTTCAGCAGCAACAGCAGCGTGCAGTAATCCCCTTCCCTTACCTTCACCTGCACCGTCCTCGCCATGGATGCGCCGAGAGGGGTTGCGGAGGCCGGTGAGGTCGGAACGGGGCCACGTCTGCCGCAGCTGGTCCTCGGTGACCAGCAGGCATGATGCGAGGAGGCGGCCCGGCCAACGTGGGCGAGCTCCGATCCGGCCACGCGTGAGCTCTGGACCAGCCACCGCGGGCGGCGTGGGCGAGCTCGCCCCCGGAGCAGCGGGAGGCGGCGGACGGCGTTGACGTGCAGAGGATAGGATTGGGAGAGGTGAGGGCATTTTGGACTTCTTGACTAGCCGGGCTCACGTGTTTTAGAGTTGCTAAACGGAGAAAACTCCGAAAGGGGCATGGTTCCAAATAAATCACCTAGTTAAAAAGTGAAATAAATAACTAATTTTGTCAAATATCATTAACTTATAAATTACTCCTGCTTATAAGGTTTAAGCGGATAGTTTTAAGTTGATTTGTTCCTACTTAAAACTTATAAGCCATTTTTTTCACGTGGGGCTTACACCTTTTACTTAACAGACATGAGCTTATTTATCTACAACCAAACAAGCATGCCTGTCACTGGTTTTCAGTTACCTGACTTATGAAACCAAACAGGAGCCTAAGTTTAGATCGATGACATTTATGACTGCTCAAACTTTGTAACGACACGTAGGTAATTATAATTTTTTATAATAGCACGTAGGTAAAAGCTTTGAAGGTTTTTAGAGCTGACAACAATATCGTTAGCAGAAAGCTTCATCGCCATCGTCAGTTCGTCACCAACAAGGCAACAACCAACTCACAAACCACCAGGACTGGAACCCAAGTACCAAACCCGCCTTCCTCTCATTCCCCAATCGCCACACCTCGTCTCCCCCTTCCTCTCGCCGGAGCTCCGCACCCTAAACAACACCCTTCACCGGCCGGAGGAGGCGGCCGGGGAGATGGACGACGTCAGCTGCGGTGCACCGGGTGCGTGCCCCAAGAACAAGAAGCCCCGGCACCAGTCCCGATCGCTGACCTACCACCACCACCACCCGTACCAGGGGCGCCACCTGCCGCCTCCTCCGCCGTCGCCGGCGCCGGCGCCCACCCCGCCGCAGCGCCCGCAGTCGGTGGTCCTCTACACGACGTCGCTCCGCGGCGTGCGCCGCACGTTCGCGGACTGCTGCGCGGTGCGCGCCGCGCTGCGGGGGCTCCGCGTCGCCGTGGACGAGCGCGACGTCTCCATGGACGCCGCGCTCCGGCGGGAGCTCCAGGGGGTCCTCGCCGCCCGGGGCCGCGGGTTCTCGCTCCCGCAGCTCCTGGTCGGGGGCGTGCTCGTCGGCGGCGCCGACGAGGTCCGCCGGCTGCACGAGTCCGGCGAGCTCCGCCGCATCCTCGAGGGCGCCCCCGGGCAGGACCCGGCCTTCGTCTGCGGTGCCTGCGGCGGGTTCCGGTTCGCGCCCTGCCCCGCCTGCGACGGCTCGCGCAAGGTGTTCGTGGAGGAAGAGGAGCGAGCCCGCCGCTGCATAGAGTGCAACGAGAACGGCTTGGTACGCTGCCCCAATTGCTGTTCTTGATAGCTTGTTTGGCATATACACTTTTCATGTTAAATTGTTAATAGTAGTAGTATATACAAGAACCTAAGGATTGCTTGATTAGAGGCAGTGGAGAGAGGGAAGGAGCCTTCCATGTGTTCTTGGGCTGCTGTATAGTGTGCACACAGTTGGAGACTGGGGTATTGGGTATGCCATCAGTGTTTCGAAAGGATAGCGAATGGGTTCTTGGCCCTGAAGTTGTCACATCTGGAGTACTATCGATAGTGCCTGGCAGTTAAGGTGCTATCTCATAGTACTTCATATATGCAAATGTGTATTGATAAACCTTCTTCATGTCATGGAAGAAGGCCCAAAGCCAAAGGGTTAGAGATTTAGAGGTTGTACTACATAGAGGCAAGAAAAGATGGAGCCTTCCTTGATTCTTTGGCCTGTTGTATGTTGTAAATCTTGTGATGGGGTACAAGTTTGAGATTGGATATGCTCTTAGCATTTTGGGAAGGGCAATATGGCTTCTGGCCCTCACGATATGGCTTCTCATGTATATTTGTGTTTGCATAAAAAAATGTATATTGTACATTCATAACTAGAGTGGGTTTGATCAATATAAGCAATGGAGACTGTGTGCTAGGCATGGTTTGTTTCATATCTCCCCCTATTTTGCCTTTTTTTTAAAGACGTTTGCTGGGCTCCTAGGTAGTATCTAGTAGACGGTAAGCATTTGTTGTGCTCTGAAACATGTGTGTGCCTTTTTTCTTGTAAACAATGTGCATATGATTTTGCACTTCTCTTACTCATAGCTTAGTTGGAACACATTATCTTCTTCACACGATAAATGAATGATGATCTTGTAGTTCAGTATCTTATATATTCGAGAACAGATGGAGCTTATTAGCTCATATATAACCGCAGAATCTTCAAATACTACGCTTTTGTCTTGGATGGCCCTAGTGCTGTGATTTTTTTTTAAGGACAAGTCAATACCTTGCAATAATCATGTCCCAAGACTTGTCAAGTTTACTTGTACCATCCTCTTGTCAAAGTTTACTTGTAGCATCCTACATTTACAGATCAGATGATTCTACATCCTCCTACAGGCTAGTTTTATGAAGATATGCGATCCTCATCAAAGATGGACTCATCAACTAAGTCCAACTGCTGTCCTTACCCTTTTAGCAACACGGGTATACTCATAGAAGCGGTTGGAATCCATGCCCATTGTCGTACTTACTGTAGTACCACCTTTGTAAGATGTATAATTCCCACCGATAATCAGATCAAAACCACCAAACTCTTTAAGTCTTCAATCACATGTGTTTTGAGCTTCCAGATTCCCGCATGCTGCCTTAGCACTCCAGTTTGTTCAGTTTTCAACCACCACCTTCTTAGAATTTTCCTATTCACCTCAGATTCCTCAACAGATATTACACATTTCAATTTCAAAGGAATGCCTACCCGGTGAAGTGTTACTTGTGCACCTCCAATACCACTATAGATGGATAGCACTCTTATTCTATCTGGACACATGCCTTTCAGGACCGATAAAAATATGACAATGTATCAGTCTGAAATACATATTTCATGGTAGCGAATCTATCAAGTTGGTTTAATTTGAACAGATTTATATTTCATGGTAGCGAATCTATCAGGTTGGTTTAATTCAAACAGATTTGTGTGGTTATGTCGGTAGCCTAATGTCCTTTCCACTTGACGAGGCTCCAAAGGGCCTAACTTGTCCCGGCCAACCCAAATAAGGTTTGAAACCCTGTATTGGTGTATAATCTGCATTTATCTTGCTTGTAAAAGCACTCATCTTGACTCTTTAACCATGCTCCCCAATCTTTCACATGTCTGCTCAATCCCTGCAACGTCTGTAGTAACAACACTGATATGTTTTCTTGTATCGCATGAGGGCCACCACTGTCTGGTGAATGGAAGTGATTCTTCAATAGTCATTGGAGACTTTGGAACCACGACACAGTCTTTTCTCCACTGGAAGATTGAGAATGTAACCTTCCTTTGGAGTTAGAGCGGAGAAGGACTGACTGTTCACAAACTCAGGCTCCACACTATATAAGAACTGTTTGAGTTGATGACATGTGTCTTTTGGGATCTCGACCACATTTCCATACAAGAAAAATGGGGTTTAGCAAGGTCACCTTGTATATTTGCACGGTGGCCTGGTGTCATTGCCTCAAGTTCTACCTTAACAGGCATATCACTTGTCCCTGCACAGTGCCCCATAGACCATGGTTTCCTAGGTTGACTACCGGAGGCCCCTGTGTCATCTATAAATATATGCTTTGCCCTTTTAACCCGTGTATTGTTGCTGTCATTGGCATAATAGCTGACAGCAGAGTATGAGGGCTGGTACGAAGAATAATCAGTTTCTGCCTCGCCTAGAAAGTCAGATTCATTTTTTACCTCTAAATGAATCTGCACAGTGCCCCATAGACCATGGTTTACCTCTTTCTGCTTAATGCTATTGGCTATTCGCCTTGCCAAAATTGAGTCAGCCAGCTCCTGAACAGTTGCTCTCTGGTCAAAATTGTCAAAAGCTGATGATACCTGTCCCTCGGTAAAGCCCATCTGAAGCAAGCTAAGTATTTTTTCCATCACAGCATACAGTAATTCAGTCCTCCAGAGGATACTCCTGATTTGAGCACTGACAATGAAGTCCACGAGCTGTTCTAATGGTGCTTCAACACCTAGTTACTAGTTAGGCTAATTTTAGCCTAAATTAATTGTGCTTTGGTCTCTCCTATTTAAGTGCACTAAAGCTAATTTGAGCTAAAATTAGCTCATGGTATCAAAATATGTCCATAGAGAGGCAGTAAACACGTCCAATGCTTGTTGGAAGCTGGAAAGCGAAGCCCTGTTTAATCTGCTAAGAAAAATGAGAATGGCATCTAAATACTTAGATTCTGTCTGGATCTTATTCTACCTCATTCTCATAGTAAAATTTAAGGGGTGTTAGAATCGTATTCTCATCGGAATATTGCAATCTCCAAATATATCTCATTCTAGAATCACACGTACCTCTCTCCATTTCATGCTCCGTCGCCCGCGCCCCTCTGTCTCTCCGCCACACCTCTGCCCACGTATCATTTGTCTGGCTAGTCAACGGTGGCGTACTGGCGTGGACCACAAACTCTGAGCGAATGCGGATCCGCGGCGGCGACAAAGGAAAGCAGCGAGAGGGAGGCCACATCAACCAGAGCACCACGATGATGAGTGCTGCGACACCGCCGTCAAACTCCACAAGGATTCTTTGTAGCATTTTCACCATAATAAACTCTCATGCATAAACCAGTTCAATCTTATGAGTTGCCATTAGATTCTCCTATACCACAGAATGGCGACTCCTACACAGTTCAAATAAAATAGAGCAAATCTCTACGAACTCTGCATCAGTAGCAACTACCAACCTCTACATCCACCAGCACCTACCCTGCAAGAGCCAAGAGGCAATAGCAAGCTAGAAGAAGCTGAAAAAGGAATGAATCACAGAGTTCTCGATTCCTACGCATGCCAAAAAGCTCTTTGCAGTGTGATTCATGAGTTCACGGCAGCAGCGGAGCGGAAGAGATGTATTAGCTGACCATCATCTTATTGTTCCTTCCAGATTCTCCCAGTGACACGCAGCTTGAGCTCCTTCCTGTCACCGCCCGAGAAGAACAGGGCTATGTTCCTCTGGATGATGAGCCCGTCGTAGCTATCCCGGACCTTCCGGTGACTGTCTCTGATGCTCCGGGGCACCCCCTGCCAGATCATCTTGCGCCCGGTGCCCCCTACATCCAGGCTGTAGCTGTAGTTCTTTGCTTCTGTGTCATCTCCCATGAACCTCAGGAAGGCGATGTAGACAGGTGACATGCCCAACTGAAAGGCTTCAAAGTGTAAGCAGAAGTACTGGCCAAAGCAGCTGAAAACCTGCACGAGATAATTATAGCAGATCATGAAGTGATTTTGTAATAGCAGTGTTTCTTTATTGCACTTAAAACAGTGAGAAAAGGTAGCAAATCTAGAAGCAATCTGAAATGTAATGCACTCAAGCCTTATAACAGCATGACTTTTTCATTGAAAAGGGATGAAGATGGATACATATATGCAGTATGTTTGTATAAGAAAAAAAAATATTTTCAGTTGTATAAGCGGAAGGGCGGGCCTGGTACAAGCGGTAGAGTCTTACCGCCTGTGACCGGAAGGTCCTGGGTGGTCTCCTCGCATTACACAGGCAAGGGTAAGGCTTGCCACTGACACCCCTCCCCAGACCCCGCACAGAGTGGGAGCTCTCTGCACTGGGTACGCCCTCAGTTGAATAAGCGAGAATCCCCCTGAGATGAATTGGATAGCGATGGTGTATGTCACCCAGTCAACCAGGGTTCTATTCTCACCTTCTACCTATCAAAAATGAGGGTGGACATCTCTCCCTCTAGTTGTGTTTTAAGTGTGTATCATGATCAGCACCTAATTCAGTCCCATGGTCAGCATCTTCATTGTATATGTGTGGCAAAAAGGTGGAAGTCTATACACACTATGCCAATATTTGACAAATATGCAAAAGTTTCTGAGACATACAAAAATGAACTTCTATCTTCGCAGAAGCAAACTGTAAAGAACAACTAAAATGTTAGGGTGGACGTATCTCCCTCTAATTGAGTTTTAAGTGTGTATTATGATCAGCACCTATATTTTTTTTATTTTTGGACCAACAAGAGTGTACCATGGTCAGCATCTTCATTGTATATATGCTACAAATAGATGGAAGTCGGTAAACACACACTACATCAATATTTGACAAGTATACAAAAGTTTCTAAGACATGGACTTCTATCATTTGCAGAAACAAACCACAGTAAAAAAAAAACCACAGAAATTTTTAAGCAACATATTGATGATAGTGTGAAGTACCGTAAGCATCCAGGTAGCATTCTCAACTTCATGAGGGTTTGGCTTTACATAGCGATGGTTGAAGGTACAGCCATTGTGCATGTCAACTTTGTGGTCATCTTTCAAGTGATTTACCAAATATGGAATGTCACCAGCAACTGTGCATTCAGATCCAGCATATGGACAACTATAAGGCCTATATTGGCACTGTGACTCATGCTTCAGCTTGCTGTAGTAAGGATAAATGCCTGAGCACCCAAAGCTCTGGTGCTTGCATGGAACTTCAAGAGATGCAGCCACCTTCTCGAGAGCAAGGCACCTTATGTTACCAAGTTCATGCCTACAGGTTGGGCAACGATTATGAACCCTTGGTTTGCATCCGGAACACAAGGTATGACCATTAGAGCACTGCATAGACAAAAGATGGCATTACTATCATATGAAATAAGATTTTCATAGTTGAATATAAAAGATATAAAGCAGAACATGTTACTATTTTGCACCATGCTAACCAAAAAGAAAAAAAGACTAGAAGTTAGGGTTTCTAAACACTGTAGATTAAAGTTCAGGTTTCTAAATGCTATAGATTAAAGGTCGTCAGACTAAAATTGTGATAGCAGTTCATGATACTGAAAGGAACTCTTAAACCAGTAACTCATAATTTTCATCCAAGTGACTACATTTGAACAGGTTAATTTATTAATTAATACGAGAATAGATATAAACATGTGATGGATAAGTATGAATGTGCACCTGATGAATAGGAGGATACATGGCACTCAAGCAGACTGGACATTCCAGAAGTTCACGCACACTGCTAGACACCACCACATTCGGTTTGGGTGGGTGCTGAGTATGGTCACCGGGGAGTTCAGCAACATCCAGTACCTCAGTCTTTGGGGGATCAATAACCTCCGAACAGGAATCATCAATATAAACAGTTGTGGCCATCATCAGGGTCTTGGAATTATATGGTCCTGCTATGAAAAAAGGACGAATATTTTCATTTCTACTATGTGATTTAAAGAGGACGGGAGTGATATACTGTACTCAGTAAAGGGCTAAAGGCAGTAGTATGTGCATCCTACTACTGAATACTGATAGTGTTAACACGAAACATTTCCTTACCATCTCTCGAGTATAAGCACAATTTTACAGTTCCAGCACAGTCTAGCGATATGATTGGATACTGTTACAAGATTTTGAAATAGATGGAGCACATGGTCTAAGTCTCAATGACTTGTTCAAAGTTTTCAGGTAGTTATCTTATGGACTCGTTCAAAGTTTTCAGGCAGGCTTATATCAAACTTTCATTAGCATGTCTTTCACAAGGAGAAAAATCTGTACACATTGATAGCGAGGATGTGTTGTCTGCGCTGAACTTTTCATTCGTTTCTGCACTTGTAGTTTCCGTGCCTTTAGCGAATTAAACAAAAATGCCAATAACCCTACATGGCTTAAACAAGCAAAGCTAACGTGATTTACCCAAAGAAAGAAGCGCATCAACGCGTCACGAAATCGCATCAGATTGAGAAACTAACCCAAAAAAAACCTACTGAAACCCTGGCAACCGACCAGAAAGCACGCACTTAAACCCCCTGCGCTAGCGCTACCATCGGGTCGCCCGCATTTGAATCGATCGAGCAGAATCGCTTCGGCAACTCCTAGAACCTCTCCCCATCCTCCCTCCCGAAAAACCCCAATCTTTCACTCGGAAAAGGAAAAGAAACCGTGAAAAACTCCCCACGGAAAATGAAGCGGCAAAGACTTGGAGCAGGGCTTTACCTCGGCGGAGCGGATCAAGGGGGCGAAATGGGCAGGCTCCGCCGCCCTGATCTTGCCCGGTGCGGGCTGCGGCGCCGACGGCTGGCGTCTGGCGAGCAGGCGGCGAGGCGAGGAGTAGCCGAGGAGGCCGAGCCGCCGAGGCGAGAGATTTGGCTGTTCGGTGTATTTTCCTCCCACACCAAAGAGCCATTTATACGTTAAAATATAAATTTTATATAGGTATACGGAGTACACGTGGGAGTATAAAACAAATGCCATAAACAAACGAAGGAAAGTAATTCTTTCCTAAAATATAATATCCTTGAACACTTTCTTTTCTTATTAAATCTATATATCTACTTATACACTAAAAACTCTAAAGTAATTATAATTATCTACCCGGTGATACCTGTATATATAACAAGTACATACATTACAGGACACCATGCACCGTACGATCATATATATATATATATATATATATATATATATATATATATATATATATATATAACAAATATATACATTATCCGGACACCGTGCCATCCGCGCGCACCACACACCAACCAGGTTCCCTCACGCCTCGTGTCCGGCCAGGAACCCGTTTGACTTGGTGAAGACTAAATTAACTTAAAAATACTGTTTTAATTGAATTGTCGTGAAAGAAAAATACTATTTTAATTAAAAAAAACTGAATAGTTTAGATTATAAGGTAAGCTAAATGTAGCCTTTATTACCTAAACCATAATTACTTTTAATTACCCAACGCATAGGATCGAGGACTCTTCACCGTCTGTCCGGTTTAGAAAAGCAACGGATCATGCATGGCAGGCCAGAGTCAATAAACGTGCATCCATGGCTAACGTGATTTTCAAATTAAGCAATTATAATGATATACAATATAATTTATGGAAAAGAAAAAAATAAAAGTAAAATTAAAAAATGACAAACTCCTTACGTAACAAAATAGATCAACTTCCTCAAAAATAAAAAATGGCTTAAGTTAGCAGTCCTTCATCAGCTAACAATTAGCAGATTTATCATCAAGTCTGTTTGGATCATCTAGTACTAAATTTAGCTGCTAATTTTTAATACTAAACCACATATATCATGTCTATTGGCGCATTAATTTACCCTGCAGGTCAAGACCGTTCGGCTGGTATTAAAACAACCACAATGTGCTCCAAAAGCAGTCTATAGGGACTAAATTATTCCTTATAGACTGTCTGGAACATTGTGGAAGCAACAGTAGAACAGTCAATAACAGAAGTCATCCATAAGCCTATAAACCACCCATAAACAATAAAAAAAATATTTCTCTCCTTCTGTCGGTGCAGAAAGTGATCAACTAGTGAATATTTGTAGTTTTATCGTACATTGTGATCAGAGGTGGCCTAGCACTCAATGACATAGAATTTATATTGGTTCAGACAACGTGCCCTACGTCCAGTTTGGGTCGGTTAGTGACTTTATTTCTGAGCCCAGGTGCTCAAAGTTTGTTATGGGGTTACAAACGAGAAGGAATGTACAGGAGGTCCGGTCGGCTCTAGTCGGAAGGGCCGGGAGCGACGGGACCTGCGCTATGAGTAAGTGTTCAAGTGTGTGCTTGAAGTCCGAACCCGATGGTTCTGTGGTCGTGAGCTAGTGAACTTGATCGATGCTTGTTATCTTCAAGAAGGGCTCTCCCTTTGTTGGAGGGGCGCGTCCCCTTTTATAGATAAAGGGGATGGCTTTATAAGTGAGAGGGTGAGGGTACGTATGTGCCGGTGTTTTGGACCGGGAGGTCCTCAACTAACTAGTGAATTTATCCTACGTGTTCTCGATTTCAGATGGTGATGCAAAGAGACACGAGGTTTATACTAGTTTGGGCAATTCGAGCCCTACGTCCAGTCTGGGAGATCGATCTTGTATTTTTTGCACCTAAATGCTTGTAGTAGAGGGTTACAAGCTAGGTGAGAGAGGGAGCCGGTCTCAGGTCTCGGCGAGGTGTGATGTGGGCTGCTTGAGACATTGCTCTCAGGCGGTAGGGAAATGTGTGTGTTACAGGGCGTTGTTCTTCGTGAGTGCCTGTCCCCCTCCCCCCCCCCAAAATAGCCCAAGTCCTTCCCTTTTATAGTTTGAAGGAAGGACAAGGGTAGTACATGAGCTAACTATACGGTGTCGTGCAAACAGAGGCGGCGTGTCCGAGCCCTGTGGCCTGTTCCTGTGGCGGCGTAGTCGTCGGAGTGGTCCGTCCTTGGAGCACTAGGGCGGCGTGCTGGTCACATCCGATCCTATGCGTCATGGGAGCTCCAGGGCTGCCTCGGAGTGGGTGCGGCGGTCAGCGCGCGAGTCGCTGTGGACTGACTGTGCGTGAGGTCGAGGCTCAGTCGGTGCTGAGGCTACACCGCAGTGGGGGGTCTCGACAGACATGAATCTCGAGATAGCTGAGACCCTGGTGCATAGTGCCAAGGCCCGGAGAGGGCGGTTGATCTGGTGTGCTGGTTCGGAGGCGGTGATGACTCGGGCTAGGCTGCCCATGTCGTGTTGTTTTCGAGGCGGGGATCACGGGGCACAGTGTAGTGTGGGCATTGATCGTGGGCACAGCGTCAGAATACAGTGACCGGTAATCCCCGCCGTGCCCTATCTCAGCTGGTATGGCGCTGATGCGACCTCACGTCCCTGTCGGCCATTCCGCGGTGTCGAGCCGTCGTCCGGCTGAGATTGCGGGAGTGGTTGACGTATTAATGGGACATGACGTGCTGTCGGGAAGATCGGTCGAGGCGGGGGCGACGGGCTATGGACAAGCCAGCCTCGAGCGATATGGAGAATGAGGCCTCACGCGAGATAGAGATTGGGCTCCTTACCGAGGCCTTCCGTGAGAGGCCTCGCGCGAGGCAGAAATTGCGTCAGGATGCCGAGACCTCCTGTGAGAGGCCTGAGGCGATGCGGAGAGCCAGGTGGGCTCGGATGGAGCTGGTTATGAGCCCATGGCTTACCCTCTAACTTTGCCGTTGATGGGATTTTAGTGCCTCTTTTGGTGTACGCTCGGGGTACCCCATTTTATGGTACCCGATAGTAGCCCTCGAGCCTCAGGGAGGGTGAGTGCATTCTCCCTGAGGGTTTATTGAGACTTGGTTTACAGTCGCTCCCGTCGGGATTGTGTTTTGTTTCTTGAGGTTTCGGTGGATGCGTGCGAGCGCACCCGCCGGGTGTAGCCCCCGAGGCCCTGGAGGAGTGGAGTTACTCCTCCAGGGGCTTTTTTCATTTTCGTGGTTGGGTGAGGAGTTTTTATCGTATTTGCCAAGCCCACAAGTGCGAGTTCGGGTCGTGGGGGTCTCGGCAAGGTTGCAGGAAGAGCCCTCTAGCCTCCGCACGGAGCGAGAGGTCCGTTAGGGGTTCCCCTGGCTTTTGGTATGACCCTCACGCTTCCTTTTCGCTTGGAAGGAGGGGTGGAATGTGCCAGGCTACCCTCGATGGGCATGAGCATTGGCACT
The DNA here is from genome assembly GCF_019320115.1 of Miscanthus floridulus. Lineage (NCBI taxonomy): Eukaryota > Viridiplantae > Streptophyta > Magnoliopsida > Poales > Poaceae > Miscanthus > Miscanthus floridulus. Next base: position 138,948,939 of record NC_089581.1, on the reverse strand, counting down.
TCCGGTGAGCTGTTATCGGGTGAGTCCGAGTGGAGGCCTGTATCCCGTTCGCTAGGGAATGGCTAGCGGTCTAGAGACACACTCCAAGAGTACCAGAGGGTTTCTCTAGTGGGTGTCGAGGCCGTTCGCTGGGCCTCGGTGGCTCGGTGCCTCCCTACGGTGGGATCCCATTCAGAGACTTTCCTGTCGGTCTCGGACACGACTTAGGACGCCCCGAGCAATTGTTCGCTCGGGTCTCAGCCATTCGTAGGCTCGCCCCAAAGTCATCCCTGACTCTGTTGCCCTAGGGCAGCTGTCGAAACCTCTAGGGGCCAGCCTTCGAACCCCTAGACCATAATGGGCTTGGTGCCCTTTATTGTATTTGTAACGAAACCTCTAGCACGGACTTAGATCGTTTGTCTTTGTCTAGGGTGCAGGAGGAGCCCCCGAGCCTCCGCCTAGAGCAAGAGGGCGGTTAGGGGTCCCCTGGCTTTTTTATTTGACCCTCACATATCCTTTTTGTTCGGACGGAGGGTTTGTTTACCGAGCCCATTCGGATGCGAGCCGGAGCCGCTAGGTCTCGACAGGGTTGTAGGAAGAGCCTCCTAGCCTTTGCACAAGGCGAGAGGGCCGTCGCGAGCTCCCCTGGCTTTTTATATGCCCCTCACGCTTGAGGGTTTGTTTACCGAGGCCCCTTTGGGCGCAAGCCTTGGTCGCGGGGTCTCGGCGAGGTTGCAGGAAGGGCTCCCTAGCCTCCGCACGGAGCAGAGGGCCGTCAGGAGCTCCCCTGGCTTTTTGTATGACCCTCGCGCTTCCTTTTCGCTCGGAAGGAGGGGTTGTTTTGCCGAGCCCCCTCGAGTGCGAACCGGGGTCGCTAGGTCTTGGCAAGATTGTAGGAAGACCCCCCTAGCCTCTGCACGGGGCGAGAGGTCCGTCGGGGGTTCCCCTGACTTTTTTGTACGACCCTCACGCTTTCTTTTTGCTCGGAAGGAGGGGTGGAATGTGCCAGGCTACCCTCGGTGGGCACGAGCGTTGGCACTTCCGGTGAGCTGTTATCGGGTATGTCCGAGTGGAGGCCCATGCCCCATTCGCTAGGGGACAGCTAGCGGTCTAGAGACACACTCCAAGAGTACCAGAGGGTTTCTCTAGTGGGTGCCAAGGCCGTTCGCTAGGCCTCGGTGGCTCGGTGCCTCCCTACGGTGGGATCCCATTCAGAGACCTTCTTACCGGTCTCGGACATGACTAAGGACGTCCTAAGTGTTTTGCTTGCTTGGGCCTCAGCCCTATATAGGCTCGCCCGCAGTCGTCCCTGACTCTGTTGTCCTGGGGCGGCTGTCGAAACCCCTTGGGGCCCAGCCTTCGAACCCCTAGACCGTAATAGGCTCAGAGCCTGATTCCTTCATCTAAAAGGAATAGGCCAGGGGGAATATCTTCCCCGTTGGCTTGGCAGCGGGTGGCGCGCCTTTTGAGACAGTTTCCTGGGGAGGCGAAATAACGCCTGCTGCCGTAGTGGCCGAGCATGACATGGTGGATGGGACGTAACTGTTCCCGCAATTAATGAGAAAGAAGTGGGCGCGTGGGTGGCAAAATCGGCTCGTGGTTAACTATGCCGGATCGGGGGGAAACTTCCCCGATTTCATCGCCCGTTCGTTTCGCCTTCCCCTGCATAAATACTCAAAGAGTCTCGCCCCTCCTCACCTTACCTTGCCTGCATTAGCTCTACCTCCATCAAGCCATCGCTAGAGCAGCGGGTGCTAGGAAGAAGAAGGGAGAAGAGCGAGCCAGGGAGAAAGCAAGAAAAAGCGAGAGCGTGGGAGAGAGAGAAAAACTCACCGCTGCATCCAATCCCTCCATCGCACTCATGGCCGGTGACATCGTTGTTGTCGAGGCGGACCCCTGGGATCCTTCCGATGTCATCGTGGAGACGCTCCAGTCGCTCGTCGACGGCAGACTTCTTCGTTCGGTGATGGACCCCAACAGGCTAGAGTGGATCGCTCCGTACAGCGAGCCAGAGCTGAGGCCTCGCGATGGCTACGTCGTGAGCTTCGTCTCCTTTCACGAGCATGGCCTCGGCGTCCCGGCAGATCGGTTCATGCGGGCGCTCCCGCACTACTATGGCATGGAGCTCCACAACTTCAACCCCAACTCCATCGCGCAGGCGGCCATCTTCATTGCCGTCTGCGAGGGGTACTTGGGGATTGCTCCCTATTGGGAGTTGTGGCTCCATCTATTCTGGGCGGGGCACACCACTAAGCCGATGGGCATGTCGGGTACGAGGAAAGCGACGAGGGCCGGCGGCTATACTCTCCAAGTGCACCAGGACCACCAGCACCTCTACATTCCGGCCCAGCTCGCGTCATCCAATCGCCGGTGGTACATGAGCTGGTTCTACCTTCATAACGACGACAGAGGACTTCCCCCCTACACTAGGCGGATTGTGGGGAGCTACCCGGAGAGATGGAAGTATGGCATCCCGAAGGACGACCAGCCCAAGCTACAGTCGCTTTTGGAGGGGCTAGAGAGGCTATGGGGCCGTGGCCTTACCGTGGCTATGGTCGTGGCTGCCTTCCACCGCCGGAGGGTGCTGCCGCTGATGGCTCGGCGGCGGCGGTTGTTCGAGATGAAGCCGGGTGAGCCCATTGAGGGCATCCGGATGTCCTCCTCCGCCCTTTCTGATGAGGAAATTGTTCGTCGGGTGGGGGAGATGGTAGAGGCAAAGTTGAGGGGTGGCAACTTGACCCCCATCGCGATGCGACCGTTGCAGGGGTTCCTCTCACTGGTAAGTCATGTGCCGCTGTAGCCCCCGAGCCTCCTCCATTTCCCCTTACTTCTTGTTCCCTTATGCGCGTTCGTCATTCCTACAGGGGATGAGGGACGTGCGCTCCTCTCCGTCGCCCATTCCCAAGGACACGAGGCGGCAGGCGATCAACCGGGTGCACGCCGACGCATAGAAAAAACGGAAAGACGCCAAGGCGGCGAAGCGCACAAAGAAGATCCTCGCGCACGAGGAGACAAACGCCTCCGTCAACAAAGGAAGGATGGCCTTCCATTGGAGGAATCCCTGTCGCCGTCGCTATCGACGGAGGCCTTAGACGGGGATGACAAGGGCGAGGTGGGGCGAGGTCCCCTGGACCATCTCCCTGACGTAGTGGAGGTGGTGCCCGAGGCGTTGGCAAGTAGCCCGGCACTCTCGGGAGGAGGAGGAGAAGCGGACCTAGGGTCGGCGATTGCCTGCTCCGGGGCTAAGGCCGACACACCTAGGGCGTGGGTGTTGGGCAAACACGCCGTCAGCCCGGTGGGCTCGATGGCGATGGTGGAACAAGTGGCGGCGGAGGCGACGCAACCGCCCCCGTAGAGGACCGACGGGGCGCTGGGGTCCTTTGAGCACCGGCCGATGCCGATGGACGCGAAGGCGATGCCTCTGCCGCCGCCACCGCCTTTGCGGATGAGGGTCGCCGTGGCAAAGCGGTTGCTGCCCCGTTCGAGGTAGGTGTATTTTTGGTGGGGTCGTAGTGCCTTCCGTTCGCTCTTTGGTCTCGTGCTGACCCTGTAGGTGATTTTTCCTTAGTCGGAAGCGGCATGCGGACGAGCTTCCCTTGGCGCCCCTTAAGGCACTCAAGGCAAGCCCCGGCTCCTCCCCCACTGGGTGGCGGAGGCACAAGCCGCTATACAACATGGCGCGGCGTCGGCGAGGGCCGACCCGAAGGAGCCGGCCACCCAAGGAGGGGCTGTCGAGGCAACCCCGACACAGACAGGGGAGGGAGTGCTTCCGCCCTGCGAGGGCGAGGCTCATGAGTCAGATGGGGCCAGGGTGCCCTTAGTTGCCGAGGCCCCTGGGGTCTTCGAGGCTGAGGCAATGGAGGCCGAGGTGCCCAAGACCGCTGAGACTGCAGAGGCGGCGGTCGGTGTTTCTACGACCACTGAGGCCACGATGGCAGAGGCCGAAACCCCCGAGACCATCGAGGCCATAATTGTAGAGGCCAGAGCCCCTGAGATCGCCAAGGCCGATGTGATGGCGGCGAGGCCGTCTATCCAGGAGGCGGAGATGAAGGCGGCAGAGGCCTTGGTGACGCCCTTTGTTCAAGGCCCGCTGTTATTACGAGAGAGCGCCCGGGAGGCGGAGGTCTGTCCGATCTCCTCTGACGATACTTCCTGGGTGTGGGAGGTGGTCGACGCCGAGGAGATCGGTGCTGTGGAATTGCCGGCTCCGATCTTGGGCGAGGGAAGCTCGGCCCTCGTGTGGGCGCGACCCGAGCCTCGTGGGTGGGATCACCCATGGGTACTGTGGTGGAGCTAGGACGACCCTAAGGGGGAGCCTCTGTTCGCCCTCAAGGACGTAGTCAAGGGTGGGCGCTGGGGCACCTTCAAGCAATACCGCCAGCTGGCAGAGCGGTCGCTACGGACGACACTGTTCGTGGTGGCCGACGAACTGCCCAGAGTCACCTAGGTTCGCATTTTCTTTTCTCGTGCGACGTTGTCTTTTTTCTGAGTTTTGTTGCAATCAATGACCCCTATTCTGCTTCCCCAGGAGCTCGAGACACGGTCCCTTGGGAAGTCAGTCTTTCTCCGGTGGGAGAGGGACGTCTAGGACCAGCTCCAGCGGCAAAAGGGCCTGCTTGCGGGTGCCAACGAGCTCCTAGCAGCGCGGAGCGCAGAGGTGGAGGACCTCTGCCTTCATTGTGCCGATGCAAAGGTCGAGGTGACCACAGCCCAGGAGCAGCTTGCCCCTCTGGTGGCACGGGTCAAGGAGTTGGAGGAGGAGCTCACCCGCGCGGCCAGTGATCGGGATGCCTTCAGGGCTCGAGCCGTTGAAGCTATAGCCTCGGCCATCGCTCTTGCGAGGCAGCTAGGGGTAGAATAGAATGCGCACCAGCTAATGAAAGGTGCCTTGGATGAGGCCCTTGCTGTAGCTGAGGCCTCGCAAACCAAGGCTGTGGTTTGGAGGGGGACGGTCGAGGGTGAGTTTTAGTCCCCTCGTTTTGTTTTCTTTTCCTTATGTTCGCTCCCTAACTTCCTTGTGTGACGCAGAGCTAGGGAGTGAAGCTTCCAAGGCGACCGAGGCTTCTTAGGTCGAGGCCCAGCGCTTGAAGGAGAAGGCCGAGGCTTCCCGGGCCGAGGCCCTACGCTGGAAGGAGAAAGCCGAGGCCTGTTAGGTCGAGACCCGACGCTGGGAGCAGAAGGCCAAGGGTGAGTTCCATGGGCTTCTGCCCCTAATTTTGGTTGTTTTTTCCCTCACTCAACCTCATTCCATTTTCCATGGTGCTGAGTCAGAGGCGGAGGTTACTCAGGCAGCCGAGGCTTCCGGCGCGGTGCAGACGGTGCTTGAGACCGAGATCGGGGAGCACGAGGCACTAAAACGTGCCGCCCTTTCTGCCTGCGCGGCCTTGGAGGTTGAAGGGGTTCAGTCAGGTAACTCCCTTGGGAGCCATTTGATCGCGCTGAGCAGCGAGATGCGTGAGCGGCTCTGAGGAGCGCTGCACATGGGTGTCAAGCACGCGTTGGCTGTCATCTCCTCTCACTATGTTGGTGTTGACCTCCCGGCCATCAGTGATGGCTATGTCCTGCCTAATGATGACGAGGAGGCCGACGTGGTGGTCATGAAGCTGATGGAGGCGGCGAAAGGCCCTGGCACAGCGCTGGCGATGCTCATCGAAGAGGAGGTGGTCCCTCCCCTACCATCTACCGATGCTGGAGGCTCTGAGCCTTGACCTAGGCCCAAGGGGCCATGTAAAAATAGAGTAGGAATTATCTTTGTATTGTAATGCTTGTGGCCATCGAGGCCTTTCTTTTTGAAGTATTTGTGTTTCTTAGTTGTTTTTCTCGTGTTTCCAAGCCTCTGCCCTCTGTTGCTTCTGATCAGATTTCTTTTGCAAAACACCTCCTTAGAGCCTAAGCCATCCCTTGGGCGAGAGGTAGTGAGGGAGTGCCATAGCCCAGAGGCGTAGGCCGTCTCGTGACTCTACCGGCCTCTTGCTTAGGAAACAGACTTTGGTCCGAGGGGTTTTTACAACTGATTCGTTAGAGCGTGCTAGAGACTTAGCGTAGGAATTTTTTTGAAAAACAACTGAAGAATGGTGCGTAGGACTTAGGGGGAGTCCCCCATCTAGCCCCCGAGGGAGGCTTGGTTCTGCCGAGGCAGAGCCGAGTCTCCCTTACTGTGTTATTGTATTGCCGAGACCCACGATGGGCTCGGGGGGGAGGGTTTCTTGAAAAATTAGACCAACTAAAGAACGCTTTTTAATCGTATTCCAAGAAACAATATATACAATGCTTGAAAATTTAAGGATAAAAGCGACGTAGCTGTTCTATGTTCCAAGCGTTGGTGAAGATTTCGCCCTTCTCGTTGGCCAGCTTGTAGGTCCTGGGCTTCAGTACTTGGGCGATGATGTATGGTCCTTCCCATGGCATGGTCAGCTTGTGGCGGCCCTTGTTGCTCTGTGCTAGCCTCAACACCAAGTCGCCTACCTTCAAGTCTTGGCCTCGGACACGCCAGGCCTGATAGCGCCGTAGGGTCTACTGGTATTTAGCCGAGTGTAGTAGCGCGACGTCTCGGGCTTCCTCCAGTTGATTGAGGGCGTCCTCTCGGGTGGTGCGGTTACTTTGTTTGTTATAGGCTTGTAGCCTTGGGGAACCATATTCCAAGTTAGTGGGGAGGATGGCCTTGGCCCCATAGACCAGGAAGAAAGGCGTGAACCCCGTGGCTCAGCTTAGAGTGTTCCTCAGGCTCCAGATGACCGATGGGAGTTCGGCGAGCCATTTCTTTCCAAACTTTTTCAACCGGTTGTAAATTCTTGGCTTGAGGCCTTGTAGGATCATGTCGTTGGCACATTCTACTTGGCCATTGGTCCTTGGGTGTCCTATGGCCGACTAGGCCACACAGATGTGGTGGTCATCGCAAAACATTAGGAACTTTTTGCTGGTGAACTGTGTCCCATTATCGGTGATGATGGTGTTAGGAACCCTAAACATGTGGATAATGTCAGTGAAGAACAGCACTGCCTGCTCGGATTTGATTCGATTGATCAGACGAGCCTCAATCCATTTGGAGAACTTGTCGATTGATACCAGTAGATGGGTGTAGCCTCCAAGGGCCTTTTGTAGAGGCCCGACCATGTCAAGCCCCCATACGACAAATGGCCACGTGATGGGGATGGTTTAGAGGGCCAGGGCCAGGAGATGTGTTTGTCGAGCATAGTACTGACATCCTTCGCAGGAGCGTACTAGCTTGGTGGCGTCGGCGACCGTCGTCGGCCAATAAAACCCTTGGCAGAAAGCATTTCCTACGAGCGTCCAAGGCGTCGCATGGTGCCCGCAGGCGCCTGCGTGCAAGTCCCAAAGTAGGGCTCGGCCCGCCTCGGCAGTGATACATCGTTGGAGGACACCAAAGGGACTTTGCCTGTACAATTCGTCATTGCAGAGGACGTAAGTCTTGGCTCGGCACGCAAGCCATCAGGCTTCAGTCCTGTCGCTAGGAAGCTCCCCCTGATAAGCCAATCGAGGAACGGGATTCGCCAATCCGCATCCTAGTCGGTCTGTGAAGGCTCGATGTTGACTTCCATGACCTCGGGCTCGGTCGAGGGGGTCTCGGCAGTAGAGGGGGCATCGAGCCCCGCCATGGTTTCCATAGGTGGGCCCTCCTCCATTATCAAGGTGTAGTCAATGAAAGGTTTGTGAAGGTCCCTGGCAAATACGTTCAGGGGGACCGAAGCCCGTGCTGAGGCCATCTTTGCCAGTTCGTTGGTGGCCTCATTGTACTTCTGCGCGATGTGGTTTAGTTCGAGACCATCGAACTTGTCTTCTAGGTGACGTACCAACTTGCAGTAAGCCTCCATTTTGGGGTCGAGGCACTTAGACTCCTTCATGACTTGATCAACGACGAGCTACGAGTCGCCCCGGACGTCGAGACGTCGTACCCCAAGTTCAATGGCGACTTGCAAGCCGTTGATGAGGGCCTTGTACTCGGCCACGTTGTTGGAGGTGGCGAAGTGGAGCCGCACCATGTAGCGCATGTGTACTCCGAGGGGCGAGATGAAGAGGAGTCCCGTGCCTGCCTCGGTCTTCATTAGAGACCCATCGAAGTACATGGTCTAGCATTCTGTCTGGACTTGGACAGGTGGTAATTGGGTGTCGGTCCACTTAGCCACAAAATCGACCAAGACCTAAGACTTAATCGCTTTTCAAGGTGTAAAAGTTAAGGTTTCCCCCATAAGCTCGACGGCCCACTTGGCAATCCTGCCTGAGGCCTCCCGGTTATGGACTATCTCTCCCAAGGGGAAAGACGATACCACGGTCACTGGGTGAGACTCGAAGTAGTGACGCAGCTTGCGCCGGGCCAGGACTACGGCGTAGACCAGCTTCTGGATGTGGGGGTAATGTGTTTTGGTCTCAGAGAGCACCTCGCTGATGAAGTAAATAGGTCGTTGGGTGGGTAGAGCATGCCCCTCTTCCTGCCTTTCTACTACTACGGCAGCGCTGACCACTTGGGTCGTTGCGACCACGTAGAGTAAGAGGGCCTCATCCCTGGCTAGGGGTACTAGGACGAGAGGATTTGTGAGCATCGCTTTGAGTCTATCGAGGGCTTCTTCGGCCTCGGGGTCCAAGAAAAACGCTCAGATTTTCTCAAGAGTCGGTACAGAGGCAAGCCTTTTTCGCCGAGGCGTGAGATGAAGTGGCTCAGGGCCGCAAGGCATCCCATGACCCTCTATACTCCCTTGAGGTCTCTGATTGGTCCTATGTTGGTTATGGCCGAGACCTTCTCTGGGTTGGCTTCGATGCCGCGCTCCGAGACTATGAATCCCAAGAGCATGCCTCGGGGGACCCCGAACACACACTTCTCAGGATTGAGCTTGATGCCCTTCTCTCTAAGGCATTTAAAGGCTATCCTTAAGTCGTCGACGAGATCCTCGGCCTTTCTGGTCTTGACCACGATGTCGTCCACATAGGCCTCGACGGTCCACCTAATGTGGTCGCCAAAGACCTGAGTCATGCACCGCTGGTATGTGGCCCCTACGTTTCTCAGGCCGAAAGGCATAGTCATGTAGCAGTACATGCTGAATGGGGTGATGAAAGAAGTCACGAGCTGGTCGGACTCTTTCATCTTGATTTGATGGTAACCAGAATACGCATCAAGGAAAGATAGGGTCTCGCACCCAGCAGTGGAGTCAACGATCTGATCGATTCGGGGTAATGGGAAGGGGACTTTTGGACAGGCTTTGTTCAAACCGGTGTAGTCTATACGCATCCTCCATTTCTCATTTTTCCTCCTAACTAACACGGGGTTAGACAACCACTCTGGGTGGGACACTTCCTTGATGAACCCGGCCGCCAAGAGCTTCTGCACCTCCCCACCGATGGCCCTACGCTTTTCCTCGACGAAGCGACACAGGCGTTGCTTCACCGGTCTAGAACTGGCCCGTATATCCAAGGTGTGCTCGACGACCTCCCTCGGTTTGCCCGGCATGTCCGAGGGACTCCATGCGAATATGTCGGCATTCGCATAGAGGAAGTCGATGAGCACGGTTTCCTATTTGATGTCGAGGGTGGCGCTGATCCTCAGCGCCCAGTCGTCATTGGCAGGCGGGGCTCAGGGTGTGAGAAGTACCATGTCGTACTCGTGTCCTAGAGACATAAACTCTAGGCTCCCAAACCACACCATCATGCCGAGACGCAGCGGTCGTATGGGGTCTGCCATCCAGAACCCGTTGGGATGATGAAGTTGACACGCAGAGGCCCCTACCTGGCGCGCCAACTGTCGGTGTTTTGGACCAGGAGGTCCTCAACCAACTAGTGAATTTATCCTGCATGTTCTCGGTTCCAGATGGTGATGCAAAGAGACATGAGGTTTATACTGGTTCGGGCAATTCGAGCCCTATGTCCAGTCTGGGAGATCGATCTTGTATTCCTTGCACCTAAATGCTTATAGTAGGGGGTTACAAGCTAGGTGAGAGAGGGAGCAGGTCCCAGGTCTCAGCGAGGTGTGATATGGACTGCTTGAGACGTTGCTCTTAGGCGGCAGGGAAATGAGTGTGTTACAGGGCGTTGTTCTTCGTGAGTGCCTGTCCCCCCCAGAAATAGCCCAAATCTTTCCCTTTTATAGTTTGAAGGGAGGACAAGGGTAGTACATGAGCTAACTATACGACATTGTGCAAACAGAGGCGGCGTGTCCGAGCCCTATGGCCTGTTCCTGTGGCGGCGTAGTCATCGGAGTGGTCCGTCCTTGGAGCACTGGGGCGGCGTGCTGGTCACATCCAATCCTATGCGTCATGGGAGCTCTAGAGCTACCTCGGAGTGGGTGCAGCAGTCAGTGCGCGAGTCGCTGTGGACTGACTATGCGTGAGGCTGAGGCTCGGTCGGTGCCGAGGCTGCACCGCAGTGGAGGGTCTCGGCAAACACGAATCCTGAGATAGCCGAGACCCTGATGCATAGTGCTGAGGCCCGGAGAGGGCTATTGATCTGGTGTGCTAGTTCAGAGGTGGTGATGACTCGGGCCAGGCTACCCATGTCGTGTTGTTTTCGAGGCGGGGATCGCGGGGCACAATGTAGTGCGGGCGCTGATCATGGGCACAGCGTTAGAATACAGTGACCGGTAATCCCCGTCGTGCCCTGTCTCAGCTGGTATGGCGTTGATGCGACCTCACGTCCCTGTCGGCCATTCCGCGGTGTCGAGCTGTCGTTCGGCTAAGATCACGGGAGTGGTTGACGTATTAATGGGACATGACGTGCTGTTGGGAAGATCGGTCGAGGCGGGGGCGACGGGCTATGGACTAGCCGGCCTCGAGCGATACGGAGAATGAGGCCTCGCGCGAGATGGAGATTGGGCTCCTTGCTGAGGCCTTCCGTGAGAGGCCTCGCGTGAGGCAGAAATTACGTCAGGATGCCGAGACCTCCCATGAGAGGCCTGAGGCGATACGGAGAGCCGGGTGGGCTCGGACGGGGTTGGTTATGAGCCCATGGCTTACCCTCTAACTTTGCCGTTGATGGGATTTTAGTGCCTCTTTTGGTGTACGCTCGGGGTACCCCATTTTATGGTACCCGACAGTATGCTATCGAGCCTTGTTGTCCACGCCTACCGAGCCTCATTGCCCATGCCGATGGGTACAAGATAATGGTAGGCGCCTACAACACTATTGATGTCACTGTAGAATGTCAGATGCATGCGGGAGGTCGTGCTACCTTTTTTAGGGATGGTAGATGTCAGTACCTGCAAATACTATTTAATGCCTAGAGGCATGTGAGGAGTCTCACTATGTTCACCCGGTACAGTAAATCCTGTCCCCCATACCGCTATCGATGCCTAGAGGCACATGGGGGGCCTTATCGTATGGGAGTTTTAGCGACCCCTACAATACTATAGAGGGAGATGTCGACGCCTATAATACTATTTGTGTCAGGGTGGCTGTAGAGTACTGTTCCGTGCAGGGTATGGTCTCTGGTACAGTGGTTTTGACTTGTGAGCCTTGCCTTGCTTTTATCCGCACGTCTTCTGGTTCCCACCGAGCGGGCATCCCCGTTCGGATGGCTCCAGTCGGCTCTGAGTGTGTTGGTCGGAGAAGAGTGGTGAGCAGGGTTCCTGCGAACCCGGATCGGAGACGCAGGGTCGGAGTTGGAAGTAGTGTTTTGGGCCAGGCTTTCTGATCGGAGAGGCCGTCCAGAGGCGGCTGGAGTCGAAGCGAACGCTCCGGTCGGAGAGGTGGGCCGAAGTAGCCGACAAGCAGGCACTGTTCCTCTTCGGCCAGACCTTCCGGTCGGTGACTGGGCCGCCCTTTCGGCTTGTCGTGTTAGACTCTTGGGCCGAGCCTTGGCGTGGAAGCCGGTCCCCGAGGGACCCGGGTTTTATGAACCCGACACCTTCTCTTTGGATTCTGGCTGTTGCCGCTCCCGCGGGCTGCCTGCACCGCTCGCGAGGACGCCGTCCCGGCCCTCCGTGTCGCTGGTGAAGACCTTCCCCAAGCCATGCGCGCCACCCTCGAGGCTACTACCCCGGCCATCTGCCCCGCTTGCGAGGCCGTGTGTCCGGCCATCTGCGCCGCCTGCGAGGCCGTGCCCGGCCATCCGTGCCACCTCCGAGGCCGCCACAGCCATCCACGCCGCTCACGCCCACCATGGAAGATTGGGTCCGGAGAGAGGAGAGAACGAGCGGCGTGCTAGAGCGGAGTCACGAGATGAAGATGCGCGTGCGCCATGAGAGGAGCGGGCTGCGGGGAGAAGATGATCCAGCATGTTTGCTTGTTGGTTTCAGCCAGAGCTTATCAGCCACGGTACAGTGTTTTCTCTCACAACAAACCAACACCAGCCGGGCTTATCATCTCAGAAACCAACCAGCTAATAGGTTGGATGTTCGTTAGTTGGGATGGGGTTTTTTATTTTTATGTGGGCCCTACAGGTTGTTCGGCTGGTCAGCTTCGGCTGGCTGGCTGGCCATTTTTTCTAGCCGGAGCAGTATTTTTCTCTCACCAAATTTCAGCATAAACAGTATTTTTCAGCTGCTACAGTAGAAATTTAATGCCAGCCGAACACCCCACTAATTTATGGACAGGACATTTACGGATGATGAAATAATAATAGGCTACTGATACTGGGCCCATTTATATAGACCGGTTTGCCATACACATTGAGCTTGCTCTAAAGCAGCATGCAGCATTACAGCAGGTGACTGTGACTGGTGTGGCGTACAGTACCTTGTGAGGGAGAAGGCAGCCAGCAGCAATCCGTACTACTGCAAGCTTCGTTTGGGGTCTCTGGACAAAGGGAAGTCGTGGTCTACAACTACATGCTTAAAAAAAACTATGTCCTCTCCAGTGAAATGACAGATTTATTCTTGTGCTTTGCTTTGTACCTCTGCAAAGGAGCTCCCTTATCAGGTCACTATGTTGACTCTCCTGCCGTAGCTATGTTGCTACAAATCTGTTCTTAGGGAACAACGTTTCCAACTATTTATACTCTGCTTTAGGGTTTAATACATCTTCCGGCTCGTTCGCTTCTCTTATAATTCGTTCTTTTCAATTTGTTTTTTAGTCGAAACAGTATTTTTTCTCACAACAAATCAGCCGGAACAGTGTTTCGACTTGTTTTTTCAGCAAAGCGAATGGGGCCTTCGAGTCCTTATAAAAAAAGTGTAATGCTACTTTTGACAAATATAATCAAATTATCAAAGAGTTTTCGGTCGAAACTTTTCGTGGTTATTTGGTGCTAGGTTTAGTGCAAACGTATACAGCAAGCTTGTCGCCCTAACTAACTGCAGAGGCTCCAACATTCAGTGACGCCATGTCAGCTCTTGCGAGATTGGGGATTGTGCTGGATACCAGAATGGTCAGTTGTGCACATAGCTTGGTTTTGGTGAGTACTTTAGCACGCTGGAGCAATAAGGCAGTGTTTAGTTTCCAAAATTTTTCAAGATTTCCTGTCACATCGAATCTTTGAACGCATGCATAAAGCATTAAATATAAATAAAAAATAAAACTAATTACACAGTTTAGACGAAATTCACGAGACGAATCTTTTAAGCCTAATTAGACTATGATTGGACACTAATTGTCAAATAACAACGAAAGTGCTACAGTACCATTTCGCCAAAAAAAATTGTCGACTAAGCAAGCCCTAAGCAAGCGTGCTGACTGCTGACTGCTGACGGCAGGATCAAAGCATGTAGATTCTGCAAAACTATCCCCTCAAGTTCGCTTTAGGCCCCGTTTAGTTGCCAAAAATTTTTGTACAGTATCCATCACATCGAATCTTGCGGTATATGTATGGAGTACTAAATGTAGATGAAAAAAAACTAATTGCACAGTTGAGTGAGAAATCGCGAGACGAAACTTTTGAACCTAATTAGTCCATAATTAAACACTAATTATCAAATACAAACGAAAGTGCTACAGTAGCCAAAATCCAAAAAAATTTTGGATCTAAATGGGGCCTTAGTGTGTAAACTCTAAATTCAGGTCGTCGGATAACCATGTAGATTAGCTGAAGCAGCTGATGAGGCTTCTCCGAGTATACAACAAAGTTATAAAAAATAAATTAGGATAGTCTAGTTAATCATCATTTACTCTAAGAAAAAGTATTTCTATTTGTAAAAAAAAGAAAAAAGTATTTATACATCATTTTTTTAGAACTAGGACCGTGTCCGTGCGTTGCAACAGGAAAATCACAGCATTGCCTTCCCAATTATGGTCTATTTTTTTCCCGTTCTCAATTAGTCAATCACGCCATTGCCTTCCATATTAATTTTTTTCCCTCCTCAAGCACGGCATTGCCTTCCATTCTGGGTTTCTTTCCTTTAATTGTGTCGGTAGGGAAGCGATTATATGGAAAGTTTTTTATGCTGCCGGGTGAACCTGTGTTGAGGGATGTTTGGTCCTGCCAAGTAGAAGTTTTTGGTGCTGCCGGGTGGACCTATGTTGAGGGGTGTTTGGTCCTGCTGGGTAGACGTTGATAATACATATGTTTTAGTTGTATAGAACCAAAACATACGGATTGTCAGCATACGGATTATCAATATCTACCCGGCAGGACCAAAACACTCATACGATCCATGACTATCCGGCATAAAAAATCCCCATCAATCACACAAATAGGAAAAAAATCAACGTCAATCACCCACACGCGGAAGTCAATCCCGCGCACGCGGCAAAAAAAATCCCCGCAAACACCGTGGAACGCAATGGAAACATGGAAGGAATGTACCCTCACAGAATCACCATCAGGCAAATAATCACCGCATGAAGGCAAGTAAATAAAATGGAATAAAATAGAAAGAGAATTATGGGAAGAGAAAGGAATTTATTGGAATATCACCACACAATGATCATGATCATGGTCCAAATCTCGTTCGTCGTCCTTCGCGTTGCGTGTTGATAAAAATAAATTATTGCTATGCCTCATGCGGGCTAGGATATTGTAAGTCTGAGTGTCGGGTTCATACACCCGGGGTCCCTAATGGACCTGCTTTCCAGCAAAAAGCTCGGCCCAGTAGACGACGTTACGGTGAAAGGATCAAGATGCCCAAGAGGGGGGGTGAATTGGGCTAATTCTAAATTTTCTTTCAATAATTAAATCATACGGTTAGCCCAATTAACCCCTTGTGCCTAGAAAGTATTTCTAATGTTCTACCGCACAAAAAGTCTTGCAACCTAAGTTCTAATCCTACTCTAGCATGGCAATTCTATAGATATAAAGACAAGTATTGAATTGCTCAAAGTAAATAGAGAAGGAGGAACACGGCGATGTTTTGCCGAGGTATCGGAGAGTCGCCACTCAAGTCTTGCTTTGCCCTTCTCTTGGCTACCTTTGAATGCTAAGTCCTTGTCTTTCTTCTTGTTAGAGGATGAGCCATGTTATGGCGTAATATGCATATACATCCCATAAGCATTAATCTTTCCTAAGATTTGTGTCGATGTAACGGTGGAAAGATCACCTTGATGAAGCACGGTCACAATATGCCTATATTTGTCAATGTGGAGGACACTCAAAATCTTTTTTTACAACATTGGATGGTTGTATTTGAGTGAGTCTAAGCCCATTGACTTTCTCTACAAGAACATTCAAATGTGAGTACATCTCATTTGCACATTCTTTAGGAAGCATCTCAAAAGAGTTAAGCTTTTTCATGACAAGATGATAGTATTCCTCACGCTCACTCTTTGTTCCCTCATGGAGTGCACAAACGTCTAACCATAGTGCATGGGTGTCTTTGTGGTTCCTTACCTGGTTAAACACATCTTTGCAAAGGCCTCTAAAGATGGTGTTTCGAGCATTTGCATTCCATTTCTCGTAATTCACCTCATCGTCTTGTAAGTTAGTAGCATCCTAAGGTTTTGGGAAGCCTTGTGAGGTGGCTCTAAGTATTCTAACATCTAGAGCTTCTAAGTACGCCTCCATGTGAATTTTCCAATATAGAAAATTATCTCTCCCAAAGATAGGAGGAGGTCTATCCCTGTGAGGCATCTTTCTCTAGGCGGTTAAGCCTAAATACGTGAGCACGAGGCTCTGATACCAATTAAAAGGATCAAGATGCCCAAGAGGGGGGGGGGGTGAATTGGGCTAATTCTAAATTTTCTTTCAATAATTAAATCATACGGTTAGCCCAATTAACCCCTTGTACCTAGAAAGTGTTTCTAATGTTCTACCGCACAAAAAGTCTTACAACCTAAGTTCCCGTCCTACTCTAGCATATCAATTCTATGGATGTAAAGATAAGTATTGAATTGCTCAAAGTAAATGTTCAAAGTAAAGAGAGGAGGAACGCGGTGATGTTTTGTCGAGGTATCGGAGAGTCGCCACTCCCCGCTAGTCCTCGTTGGAGCACCTGCACAAGGGTGTAGCTCTCCCTTGATCCGCACAAGGATCAAGTGCTCTCTATGGGTTGATTCTTTGACACTCCGTCGTGGTGAATCATCCACAACCGCTCATAACTTGAGTTGGGTCATCCACAAGCTCTGTCAGATGATCACCAAGCTCCAAATCATCACCAAGCCGTCTAGGTGATGACGATCACCAAGAGTAATAAGCACGAACTCTTACTTGACCACGACAAGCCTAATGAGAAGGGTGGATGCACACTTTGCTACTCTTGATCTCACTAATGAGGGCTCTCTTTGGGATTCTCAAATCTCAATCACCTCACTAGGACCTTGCTCTTCTTGGCACTCACAAAGATGTTTCTCAGTTGTTGGAATGAGCAAAAGTACCCCCACACACGAATGGAGGAAGTTTTATAACATAGATTGAAAAACGAACCATTATATGCCTCTACGGGGTGACCGGACGCTCCGGTCATATTGACCGGATGCGCCAGTCAGTTCACCCTGAATTCCAGTGATCAAATGGCGACCAGACGCTGGACAGCGTCCAATCATCACTGACCGGACGCGTTCGATCGTGATTTTCCCTCTCTGGAACCTTACTAGAGTCGACCGGACGCTGGCCCTCAGCATCCGGTCACTTCCAGATGACTTCACCTTGACCAAATGAACTGGCCGGACTCTGCGCCAGCCTCCGGTATCATGGAAGCCAGCGTCCGGTCAGTATTTGACCCTCCATTCACTTCTAATTTTCGATCGTACGTGAATAAAGTTTGCTCCAATGGATCTAAGGGCTTTTTAGAAGCTACCTAGTGCTAGGTTTAGCAAGTGTGCACCACACCTAACCCACTAGACTCACCTAGGTCAAGCTACCTATCCATACCCCCTTTAATAGTACGGCCAAAGGAAAAACAAAGTCCTAAACTACTCTAAGTGTCTCTTCAACACCAAATAACACTTAGAACTAGTCCATCCATAACCTTATCGTCCATCATTTGAAAACCAAAACGATTTCCATTGTAGAGGCATGACCACCATGATAGCCCAATCGATCTCTATTACCATGACCTAACTTAATTGCCTCTATAAAACACACGTTAGTCATAGTAATCACATATTGTCATTAATCACTGAAACCCAACTAGGGGCCTAGATGCTTTTCATGCGGACGATGCGAAACTTCTGGGCTAGCCCAGATACCTAACAACAGGCCGTAAGAGTGATCCAATCTCCAACCGGAACGCTTCTGACTTCGACCCGCCTCTCCAACCGGAACGCCTGGCCAAGGAGGGGCAACGCTCGCTTCCGACTTTGACCCGCATCTCCGACCGAGAACACACCAAACCTCTGCCTGCAGCTCTTCTCCGACCGACGTGGTCGGAGCCAACTGGGAAAGACCAAACGGGGATGCCCGCTCGGTGAGGACTCAAGAAATCAGGTGAAACATATAAGGTAAGGCTAAGGATGAAAATGGAAAGGAAATATCCCAAACCGAACCGCATCGTTTTCTACATTTGACCCGAGCAAATTCGTATTTTTGGACAAAATACGAAATACTAAATTCGAATTCGAAATACAGAATACTAAATTCAAAATTGGATCGAATTCGATTTAGGCTTTGTTCGATCGATTTCTACTTTTCTATATTTTATTCAGAGTCTTTCGTATTCTAAATTTGGTTCGAACCGAATTTGGTCCAGCTCGCGCATGAGCAACCCACCTGCGCCCTCGGGCCAGACAACCTTGGCCTCCCCAACGACCTAGTCGAACCCCACCTCCTCTTGTGGCCCGCTCCGACGCACAAAGCCCAAGCCGCTAGGCCCACTCTTCGGCCTGTCCCTTCCCTTTGGCCTAGCGCGCGTGCGCATGGCCCCAGGCCCAAGCCAAGGCCCGCATGGCCCATGAGTCGGTAGCCCACACATTCACTTTGTCTTCGCTTTAGCCTTTGTGCTGTAACTTGCAAGGAACGTCAACGAGCGGCTCGTTAGGCCTCAGGCACACAGACTCCTCGTCCTTGCCCGTGCCCACAACCGGACACCTGCCGCCCCAGCCCAGAGACCACCGCCCACCACCGGCTAGCGCTCCCAATGGTGTCTAGGTGCTTCTTCCCCCAGGACACGGCCATCGACGGTGGCCGACACCAGCAGTCGAAGCCCGCGGCAGCGGTCCTCGAGAAGCTACACCATGGCGGGTGCCTCCTGTCCAAGGAGGACGGCGGCGGCATGGTGCGCATCAAGATCGTCGTCAGCAAGCATGAGCTCAAGCAGATGGTTGCGGCGCTCGACGACGGCGCTGGCGGCGCGGCCGCCGCTGCGGCCACCACCGATCGCCATCGACGACAGTGCGCGACGACGAGGGGAGGATCATGGTGTGCGGTAGGAGAGGTAGGGCCGGGCGCCGAGCAGAGGCTGCAGTCGCTGCGGCGGCACAGCATGCGAAGGGCCGCCGAGGTGGCGCGCCGGATGCAGGCGAGCGAGGAGTGGGAGCCCGGTCTACAGAGCATCCCCGAGGAGGTTTTCTGAACTGATGACTACTACCAGTAGATGATGGCGGCGTTCTTTTCTTTGATGGCTAGTAGTAATCTCTCTTGACTAATTATGGGTTGGGTTGGGTACGTTTTGATCATTGCCTCGCTACTAAGTGCTGCTAGTAGATGTATGTGTACAACGCTATTTTTGCTCTAGGCCCTTGTTATCAATCCATGACCGCGCGCCCCAGCACCCAAACCCTAGAGCAGAGGCGCTCCCGACCGCCCCCAGGTGCTGCCGCCGCTGCCTGTCCATTCTCCGCCTCGGCGCCCGTACCTAGCGCCGCGGGATGAGCGCCGCGTGTCCCGGAGCCCCAGGTAGACGTTCATGTTCTGTTAATTGCTTGTTATATATTTGGTCGTGCACTTGTTTAATGCTATGCACTTGAACTAGATCATGCACTTGTTAGTTGTGAACTTGTTATATATTTGGTCATGCACTTGTTTAATGCTATGCACTTGAACTAGATCATGCACTTGTTAGTTGTGAACTTGTTATATATTTGGTCGTGCATTTGTTTAATGTTATGCACTGTGGGTCGATATTTCGTATTGAATTTTCGCATACCGCCCGTGTTCGACGTAATTCCGCTCGAATTGGTTCGTTTCCGAAATTCTAGATATTCCGTAAGTTCGTGTTCGTTTTCGTGTCCGGCTTGTCCACTTTCGCTTTCGCTTTCGTATTTCAAATGTAAAAGTAGAAAACGGTTGAGGAGTTTTTCGACCGAGTTCGACCGTTTTCATCCTTAGGTAAGGCGTACAAGTCAACCGCAATACCGAGGACCGTACCCTACACACCTATAGGACAGTACTGTCAGGCCATATCAGAAGGATACTTTGCAGCCTTTCAGACATGTCAGGACACGAACAGTATTGTGGGCGTCGATATTTGTCCTACAGTATGGTAGGCGTCAACATTTGTCATACCAGAAGAACACGATGGAACCAACTACATGCATCAGAGCGTCGACAGTATTGTAGGCGCCGACAAACCATCTCGTACCTGACAGCGTGGACAACAAGACTAAGTAGTACACACTCCCTCTCTCTCACACTTGTAACGTCGTCTCCTTTATCTATAAAAGGGGATACGCTCTCTCCTAAAAGGGGAAGATTCAGACAACGAACAACAAACAACAGACGGATTATTCTGACTCACTCTCTGCTAGCTTTAGACTTTCTAAAGCTACACAAAGCATACGTTCCAATACTTAGTGCACATAGAAGCTCCCGTCACTCTTGGTCCTTCGGTGTAGAGTCTGACCGGACCTCTGACACCCTCACCTTATTCCTACTCGTTTGTAACCCTACAGCAAACTTCGAGCACCTGAACTCAGGAATAAAGTCACCGACCGACTCAAACTGGACGTAGGGCACGTTGTCTGAACCAGTATAAACCCTGTGTCATTGAGTGCTAGGCCACATCCGATCACAACGTACGGCAAAACGGCAAATATTTACTTGTTGGTCATTTTTCGCACCGACACCGAGTATACATGTTTTGGGCAAGGCAGAGCATGGATAAATTCAATTTGATGCCTAGCAATAAATTTTTAGCCTTTAAGGCAACTGATGTTTGTCGTAACTTTCAGACAACAAGCTCCAAGCCTAGCTTTTATTTTAGATTCATTACAATAATAAATGTGTTTCTAGACATTATCATGGTATAATACATGTGAAAAAAATAAATTGATATATTTTTTATTTTGACTTGGCTAACAAATATCTCATTCAATTTATGTTGCACCCATTGCAAGATATGGGCACTCATCTAGCGGATTGACGTGATCAACTTCCTTCTGAATTTTGTATGTCCATAGCAGATTGTATTTTCCTTCCCATCACAGACAAATAGTATGTCAGACTAAAAGTTCACCTTAGGATCCCGTAGTCGTAGGTAGAAAATAATTTCCTCAAGTTCACTTTAGATAGTTTTGATGAACAAAGTTGTTACACTATGAACTAGATTGTATTAATTTTACATGATCACGTCAAAACTTGAATTACGTTCTAATTGAACATGAATCATAAGGACAGATCTAGCTACAAATGTAATGTTGTGAATATCTCACTCAAAGTATTTTTTGGTAATATTATAACACACAATCAAATTTAAACTATCGTGGTAATTTTTAGTCCCGTGGGCATGATTCTAGTAAAAAAAATATAGTGACATTTTCGTAGGTATACTTCATCCATCTCTTACTTATTTTAAACAACACCATTCTAGTTTAACATTGGTCCTAAGATATAAGGATTTTAGTTGTTTTAAGCAAAATCATTCTAAATTTAACTAAGTTTATAAAAACCAACATTTAGAATATTAAATAAATATCATTAGAAATATACTTTTTATAATTTACCTTTTTATATGGTAACCATTGATAATGTTTTCGACAAATTTGGTTATTAAATTTATATTTAGAACAGTTAAAAGTTTACTATATTTCACGGAGGATGCAGCTCATGTGCACAAGTAAAAGAACAATACAATAATGTCGAAGCAATCAATTAATTTGACCCCTTCGAAGAGTAGTAGCCGAGAGTAGGGCTTTGACTAGTTTTGTATCGTGATCCGCGTTATTTCTTAGCTCCTCTTGTCCTTCTCGTCAATCAATGGGTTAAAACGCGTCGCCGACGCCAAGACGATTGCCCCCGATTACGTGAGGCAGGACTCTTTTTCTTGCGCACTCAAGTAATCATATCACAAAAAAAGGTATGAAAACGATGCTAAGAAGCTGCTTGATCAGGTAGGACTAATTACTGAATCTCAAAAAAAAGGACTAATTACTAGTTAAAGATTAAAAATTAGTTCAAATTAGCTGATATTGGTTAGATAGATAGCTAACAAGTTCAAAGTTTAGTAAAAAAATAGTCTACATATTAGTCTTCTGCTTGGATGGGTTAAGACTAAGTATTAGCTAGCGATAATTAGAATTTGTTTGGCATGGGAGCTCTAGCTCCACCATTGTTGTTGAGTACTGTAGCGACATTGTAGCGCGGAATCGGCGGAGCTAGGAATCCTGACTTGGCCGGCTCCTCTTTATAGTTCATTTTTTGTTTCTTTGTTTCAGAAATCAAAACGGTTCCTTGCTATAGTGATAAAAAAGTAGCACTATAGAATTTGGGAGGAGCCGGAGCCCAATAAACCATACCAAACAAAGTCTTAGCCTTATGCATCAAAGAAGCCCTTAATAAGATTTGTTTAGGACATTTTTTTCTAAAAAACTCTATCTTTTAGAGAAACTTATGTACGTATGGACGTTTTTTAGGAAAACTCTATCTTTCTGAAAAAACTTATGTTCTCGACTTCACTCAGAACACTGTAGAAATGCCAGAACTGATAGAAATCCTGCCAAATAGAGACTAAGATTTAAAACATATTCTTTAAAAAAAAAGTTGGCAACTAAACAACGCCCATTAAAGTTTTCAAATGTTGTTAGGGACCAGAACAACCAAGAGGGTGAATGGGAGCTCCATATTTTTTTTCTCGCCGAGTTGATGAGTGATATGTTAATTGTATCCTAAAATCTAACAGAGCCTCTCTTATAGCTCTCGCCAAGATCACAGTGTTTTTCTCTCACAACAAACAAGCACCGGCCAACCCAAACCAGCCTAGAAACCAACCAGCGAACACACCGACCGACTTTAGTAACGAGACTAAAAATGTGTGGAAGCCAACCAAGCAAAGAATGACACAAATTACAAGCTTCAATGAAAACTGAGTCACCTAGATTGCAAAAATCGGGTTACCCAGAAATTTCAGGTCACCCCGATTCTCAGAACTGGGTCACCTGTTTTTGCAAGTTTCAGCTTGAAACTTTTGTGGAAAAGATAAAACCCAAGCAATAACTAAAAAATCCATGAAATTTGAAAAAAGGCTTGCCTAGCCTACAGGAAGGTGTTCTTGAGAATTTTTGTCAAAAATGATTTGGTCTTCTTCATAAATTTTGAATTTCTCGTAAGTTGGGGTTTGACGATAAATTTCAAATAGATGGTTTTAAATTGCTCCAAGAAAATCAATGAAACCAAAGCCTAAATATGTTCTAAAAAAGTCATTAATTGAGCACAATAGTCAATAGGAACCACCAATCTCAAAGAAACGACCAAGATAGGCACTTGGGA
Source organism: Miscanthus floridulus (assembly GCF_019320115.1). Lineage (NCBI taxonomy): Eukaryota > Viridiplantae > Streptophyta > Magnoliopsida > Poales > Poaceae > Miscanthus > Miscanthus floridulus. The sequence goes on along the minus strand of NC_089581.1, from coordinate 138,926,010 downwards.
CGAAGAAAAAAGGATTTTGGGAAGCAATTATAGAGAATTAGGTCTAGCCCATCATGTACCTTGTTCATAGCCCCCAAAAATTACACCGAGAATGCTCAAAAACTCAAATCTAGTACAACTCCAGAAATCGCTAAGAGAGGTTGAGAAAAATTAGAAGAAAAAACAATTTCAAAGGGAGAAGGCAAGAGAGATGAATTCTACACGGATTTTTTTTATAGATTAAGGAACCCTGAATTCACCTATACACCATATTAGCATACCTCCCAAAATCCTCCCATGTGAAGGAAAAGAAAAGATGTGCTTATCTCTAGCCTATCTCTTGCTGAGCATCTAATGCCTTGGCTAACCCTAGAAAATGAAAGAGGTGGAAGGAACAATTGTCTTGAAACAACCATTTCTCTTATTTATAGGGTTTATACACATTTCAAAAATGCTCATACAGTTAGACTTGTTAACGCATCTAGGCTACATTATGGATTTTTTGTGATTGATAAAGCACAAGTATGACGACTAACATGTGTTTTGTACAGGTTAGCGATGAAGTTAATCATGATGAGAATGTCCACAAGTATTTTGTGCCTAACCTTTTGTGCTTTATTAAGCATGGTGCAAAGGATAATCGACAATACTAATAATACTCTAGACTAAATGCAGGATGCGGGCATAGAGATATTCGCTTAGTGTGTAAATAGTTCTTTCTTTTTTCTTTGATCGTACTATTAAGAGAAGTCCAGAACGTACAACTTAGAGTCAAAGTAAGGGTATGGTTCTACACAAAGTGGTTAGCTCTCCGTCGAGTTTAGGATGATAAGTAACCTCACTAAAATAGTTTCGAGCTAAGATCTCATAGAAGTTGAATTGAACAAGATAGACTTGAAATAGATTAAGAAGCAATGACGCAGCATGCCATGTTCGTTTGGCTTATAAGCCGTACTTTTTCAGCCAACAAATAGTATTTTTCTCTCACAATAAATCAACCAATAGTACTTTCGGACCTGTTCGCCTGATAAGCCGGTTGAAACTATTTTGTTGTGAGAGAAAAATAATATAGATTCTACCTGATAAGCCGTCTGATAAGTTCAAGCGAACATAGCCTTCAGCCATGGCAGCCAAACGAACAAGGCAAAGATTGATCTTGTGGATTGTCCGATGACACTCCTTGTCGGTAGAGAAAACATGGTCATGTTCACTTATTTTATAATCCGTCTTTTTTGGCTTATTTTTTTTAAGTCGAAACAATGTTTTCTCTCACACCAAATCAGTGGGAACAATGTTTCGGGTTGTTTTTTCAACGAAGCTAACGGTTTTTCTTTTCTTTTTACTAGAGTGGAGTTAGTAGGTCCATACCAAATACCGAGAGCTTGCATGTTTTGAAAAAAAAATGAATTACTGGACAGTAGGATTACGAAATATTTGCAACAGTTTTTTTAGATGAATAAACAAGCTTGTTCAGCAAGAAGATGACCAGCCAACCGGTTGGAATCATCACAAACCAAAATGTCAAGCTTAAACCCAAGGAAAAAAATTTCAAACCCGAAACCCTCTAGTGCCGCCCACACGAATTCCCGACCCCAATGGCGACATCGCCGCCGCATAACCCTAGCTCCGGCGATCCCTCGGATGCGTCGAGCCTCGCCGCCGCGGCGCTCGAGGCGCCCGCGCGCGTATGGAGATCCCTCGTCGCGCGCCTCCCTCCCCTCCCGGACTCCTCCAGCTTCCTTGCTGCCGTCTCCGACCTCCAGCGCCGCTACATCGGCATCCGCCGGCCCCGCCGCCGCAGGCTCTCCGCACTACCTCTCCCGCTCCGCCCCGCGGCCGCGCACTCCGCTCGGTGAGATTCCCTGCTATTATTGGCTTGCGCTTGACCGTCATATGCTGGTTCTTAGAGTACATCAGCTACCTGCGTGCTTGGGATTCGAACTTTGCGTTGTTAGCTAATCTAGGAGTGTCACCGTAGTGATCAGTTAGGAAGTGTCATTGCGAGCTTTTGTATGAACAATGTCACTCGTGTGCTTGTTTGGGATTTTGTTTTGCGTGTGTCCTTATGTTAGATCGTGGAACTTGTGCCAGCTTGGGGGCAATTATAAGATGTAGGATTCGTGGAACTTGGTAGATTGTTTACATACAGCTCAGTAAAAGCAACAAAGGGCAACCCATCATTTTCCTTAAGCTAATGTTTTGTTGACCTATTTACGTGGCTAATGTTATGGACCTGTAATATTTTGTGAATGCCATTGATAACTGTGAGGCTGTATTATTTGAAGTTCTTGCGGACTGTTTATTCATTGCAGGATTGCTGGTGAGATGCCCAAAGCCTTTGTCATCTTAGATGATGTTGTGCAACACACCCTGACTAATTTGCACAATATTCACAAAAGCTTACTGTTTTGGCAGGCCAAAGCTGAGGTATAAATTTAATACATACCTTTGATGTATTTAAAGAGGTGTATTCTATTCCTTGTGTTATTTACTATTTTACCTGTGGAGTATTTCTTCTCAGGGAACAAATTCTCAGAAAGTGTACTTTATGATCTTTGAGAGAGGTCCAAGGGCCTTTGTTGATGCAACGTATCAAACACTCACTAGACTCGGAAGCAATGGACGTCCAGTCCAATACATTTTGCATACTGCATCTGATATGGTGTCAACAAAACTTGCTGCCTTGACAAGTATGCAACACTGCTTGGCCACTTTTCTTGCAGAGGTTTGTTTACTTCAGTTTATCAACTGTAATTATTATACCATAGTAATAATCCTATAATAATTGTAATTCTCTCGTGGCTTATGTCTAGGAGAGTAAACTTTATCTTTAGTATTTTCAATGTTAACTTTTTGGCTACTTTCAAACATAACTGTTGTACTATGGTCAAAAATCAAACTCACAGTTTTCATCATGGACAATAATGCTTTGTGTTACAGGCATATAATACATACATTATTTAATCTCTAGCTTGTCTCCTCTGTAGATTCATTCTGAAGTTGATAAATGCAGAGAAGGATTAACTGAAAACTCAGATAAATCTCTGCATACATTGTTCATTGTTTTAAATACGACATTCTCCAAGTTGGAGGTATCACTTAGAAATGCTGGTGAGGTATGCAATGTTATGTTTCATATATTCTGATCTTTTTAGATGGACTTCTTTGTTGTTTTTAACCAAATGCTTTCAGGGGCAAGATGAACTATTTACACATGATGGAAGTTCATATGAACTGTTTGGGAAATTGCCAGAAGTCGATGTAGAGAGTTCAGAATGGACAGAGGCCTTGGCAACAGATGGTACAAGTTTAGTCTATCAAAATCTTCAGAAGCTAGATAGTTTTCTGTCCTCTCAGGTAAGCATCTCTATCTTCCTAAGACAACCACACATTTCAACCTCTTTTGTTCAAGTCTTCAAGACTAGCGATCTTTGTTGTTGAAATACGTTAAGAGTGCAATTCGTTGTATTTGATCTATAGTTATACTAACAAACTTTTGATGCCACCTGTTTAGGCCTCCTGTAAATAATGTATATGTACACAACACCCAATGACTTCGCTGATTAGAATTAGCAGTAGGATCAAAGTAACAGCTACTAGCAACCACATTGGACAAGTGTTGAAACATCAAAACTCAGCACATAGATAAGCTGATGATGTGTCCGGGCCGAATTTGTATAGTTGTATCTCATTATTAGAATACTAGTGCAGTACCATTTTATGAACTTTTTCTTTCTGTTCTTTTATGTCTGTTTTGAAGGGCAGGCCTGGTGCAGTGGTGAGAGCTGTCTCACTGAGTCACCAGGTCACGGGTTCGAAGCAGCCTCTCCTAGATTTTGCGGGGGGAAGGCTTGCCTCGGTTTTTCCCTTCCCCAGACCCCACTCATGTGGGAGCCTCTGGCACTGGGTCTGCCCTGCCCTCTTTTATGTCTGTTTTATTCTGTAGTACTTGCTAGAACTAGAAATAACTTTTGCTTGATCACTAAATCGGCTGCTATAGCCTATAGTTCCTTTTTTTCTGAAATTCTATAGTGCCTTATACTTATATGTATGTTCCTTACGAATCTATTTAAAGAAATGTGTTGATTAATAACTACCTGAAAATTTGCTCTATTATTGTAGCTCTCAAGCCATAAAAGACCAAACAGATTGACCATGTACTGGTTACCCTATACATGTGGAGCAGTGGGTCTCTCTGTGTGTTCTCTGTGGCTTTTACGCCATAGCAGCTTGATGGGAAGTCCTGATATCGACAATTGGGTTCGAGATGCTAAGGAGTCTGTGGGTGGATTTTGGGATGAACATGTTGAGAAACCAGTAAGATATTTTTGTAAATTCCACTTCTATTATTTATATTTTATTTTCAGTATGGTAGCGTAAGTCACTAAAGTAAATAACATGATTTAGTGGGAACGACCAGAAAAGGCTTTTCTGATTGTTTATACATTATCTATATGAGAGGTTATGTGAGGTATAGGAGGAAGCTTGCCAGCTTGGTCTTATTAGCCTGTTACTGGAGATATTTTAGATCAAAAAACAAATGCAGAGCATTAGACAGAGTGCTGAGAAACATGCCCGTGCGTTGCAACTTGCAACGGGACATACAACTTGTTTCATGGTCATTTGGACTAGCCCATGCCAATGATAATGAGCTTGCTATCTTTGTTGGATTTTAGTGGGCTTGTTCCAACTTCCAACCTTATTTCAGTTAAATCAAATAAATTCCAAAGCCCATAATAAATGTTAAGTGCAACAAAGGATTAATCCCGTATGAGAAATTGACTCAGCTTAAATGGATGGTTATTGTGCTCACCTATTGTGACCTTAATAAAGGTGGAATGCGAGCCACATGCTCACATGTGTGCCAAGTCACGACGCGAACGGGCTCGGGTGTCCAGGCCACAATATGAGTGGTGTGACTCCAGCAAAGGTTTTGTAGCTCCAAACTGTTTACCGATGGCATATTGACTGAGTGACAGATGGACAGGGGAGAGAGTGATGGACCAAGAGGGATGGGAGTAGGAAATGGACTTACGGAGAGAGAGAGTGAGGGGTGGAGGAAATTTTCGTACTTTTACTATTATATAGGTATAGATACAGATATAGATTAGCTGCAGTCTTTTGTCACTATGGTATAATATGGCCTGCCAACGCATCCATGTGTTCCTTAAAGGAGACTTTGCGCATACAAACAAGCTTAATTGAAGAGTTTTTGTAAACTGTGGGCTGTTGTAGTGGTATAAATATTTTTTATATATTCAAATTTTGTGTGAATCATTGAAATTTTAGAGACCGCTGTTGCAAGTTGATCTATTTCAGCTGAGAACTCCTTACTCCTAATTGAAGTTAAAATGGAGTTCTATAGTTCTGAAGTTAGTTTTACTACTGTGCTCAAAACATGACTGTTTGTTCTGTATTTGTTGCTCATTAGATCATTTCCATTAGAGATGAGCTTTTCGAGACATTCAAGCAAAGAGATAAAGGTGTAATGGAAAATCAAGAGGTCCAACTGACTGAAGATTCATTGCGCAGGTTATCCATCATTTCTATCTCTCTAATTTCTAGTGACTATGCTGGTTTCTTGATGCCAATGTTTGCTTTTTTACTTTAACCATCGAATAGATACAGTTTCACCCTGCTGCGAAAGCAAAAGTAACATATTCTGGGGTTACCAGCTTTTACAGCTTGAGCAGTTAAACTGTTTTGAATTTAACCTGCATGGCATAGGGTGAACATAACCGAAAGAGCCAAAAGGATAACATTTTGAGAAATGAATAGATACATCAATGTTGGTAAATTGCTATCTATTTGTCTAACTTTAAGCTTCACCTGTTTTTATTGAAATAAATTTAGGATAGTCATATACCATATATACTTTTTGTTTAACATTTCACAATGGGTTATATCAATTAATCAGTTTACATTGTTTCAATATTGTACCAAACATACATGTCCTATAAGCAAATACAGTGGAGAAAACGACAATTAGTAAGTACTGTATGCACATATTATATTATTCTGTAATGTAAACGGTTATTAGGTAATTTCCCGCTTTAATTAGTAATTATATGTTGTCCCGAGGCACTTTTGATATATAATTGAAACAGTTACATGTATGTATGTAACAGTTTCAGGCCAAGTTTACCTATCTGGGTTCATATGATGTAGGAGTACTTTTTTTTTGTTTTTGTCTGGAAACTCTTTGATATCGTGTCTCATAAAGTATATTTTGCATTGTTTAACCCTGATAGTTACATCTTACATGTTTAGGATGTTAGTTGCCTTTTGTGAGCAAACAGAGGGTCGGAAGTTGCCGGAAGATTTATCAGTGCAGGCGATGTTGGAGACTCTCACGAAGAGGTAAATCTATCTAAACTATACCAACAGTTGTTTGACGAACTTGACACCCGTCTCACTAGCTGTAGCTGATTTATGCCAGCAATATTTCATATTCTCCAGTTTTTTTTAATTTAAATTATGATTTCATCGTCGTCAAGAGAACATTTTCCCCTTTCACTACATCCCTTTAATGTTCTACCTCTTTTAAAGGAATATATTCTTATTTGTTCACAAAAGGAAACCTTGGTGTATGGTATGTTATTGTCGGGTATCGATATTAGGATATCCAAAGCAAGGAAGTTAGCGCCTACGCTGACTTCCTCGGATGGCTCGAGACGTATTAAAAGGTCTCGCCCGACCCCAAGGTCGTGGGCTCCGTCTCGCCCGACCTCGAGGCCGACGGGAATCCATACTGCCACCAACCACTCCAGGTCCAAGCGTATGGGCCTGGGTCAAAACTCTGACGTCAGGGAAGAGACTGTCACGCCTCGATGTAACCCGTGGCCATGACGGGCCATACCTGGGGATTCACATCAAGAACAGTGTCGGGCGTGCCGGTGCTGTTCTGCCTAATCCTCGTACGGACGCTGACAGGCGCGTCAGTTCACCACGACGTCCGCCGGGATAGAGTGGAACGCCATGACCGGCAGATGACGCCTGCGCATAGCGCTAGTAATGAACAGGGCCGCGACATGGAGCCGTCCTTGTTGACATCTACAGAATCGGCGGGACCCGCATGAAGGAGAAGGACCCGGCAACCCTGGAAGCCTTCTTCTCTCTCGTTCTTCTCCTTTTCCTCCTCTGTAACCCGCGCTTTCCCTTCACCTATAAAAGGGGAAGCAGAGCGCCCCATGAAAGGGGGGAGCTGGACATGGGATCTTGACACAAGAGCACGACACGAGCACACGGCTGAGCGGCAAGTGAGCTCTCAGCACCCGTTCACTCCTTCCACCAGAGACCTGGGATCCTCTCCCTCTCTCGCCCATTTGTAACCTCTACTGCAAACCAAATGTCGGTAACACGAGCAGCAACGAACTGGACGTAGGGACATTCCGCCCGAACTAGTATAAACCCTTGTGTCCTCTGAGCACACCATCCGAGCCAGACGCGCAAATACAAATTTACTCGTCGGTGGTCCGAAAACACCGACAGTTATATGCATAATTAGATATTTAGTTACTCTATGTACCTATGTTGTCATCCAATGACATGTGACAACTAAAGCCAATAATCGGACAGAGACTCATAGGCAGTTTGGCCCTTTCAACTTCATGGTTGACTCATTTTAAGACCATTTGGGCTGGAAACTGTTAGCCATCCATTTGTTGGATTTGACCCCAGATGTGAACATTGAATAGTAGAAAACAAGCTAATGCAATAGACTCTTATCCAACATTTAATTATACTTAAAAACCTCAGGAAACTCCCAACTTTGAGTTTATGATAACACTCAGTAGTAGACTAGTAGTTGCCAGATGCTTCAGTAAACTAGTAACCCTTGTCAGCATGTATGCAATTGCTTCTATGATTCAGGGAATTGTTAGTGTGAAATTTTAGTCCTAATCATGTCACTTATTATGACTAACTAGCATGATTGTATGTATGACTAATTAGTATGTCACTTGTGTACTTCAACTGTTTTGTGAACCGGCTGATATGCAAGTTTCTCTAGTGTTTGATGAATGATGATTACTAGTGCTCTAAGTTTGGTGCTCTCCTTTTGTTCAGAGGTGTGAACATACAGTTCATATTTTATTAACCAGTTCTGGGACGAAAGTATGGGACTGCATTTATTTTCACTAGTCTGTTTTGATCGTTTTCTTTGTAGCACTGAACTCATGAATTGTATTTCTATTTATATATGTGCACTGTGCAGATATGAGAAGGAATTGATACATCCAATTCAAAACCTGTTCAGTGGAGAATTAGCCCGTGCTATGCTTATTCAGGTTCGTCCCTGGTTTTCTGTTTTCTGGGTACAATAATTGAAACGGTGTTTCACTGACCTTCAATTTCGAAATTTTCAGATTCAAAAGCTTAAACTGGATCTTGAATCGTAAGTTAAACAAATCACCATCTGAAAATTTTGATAAGCTATATAAAGATATGCTTTGTCTTGTCTATTGTTCATTGTTATTGATAACTGAAGTGGTTTTACACAGGGGACTACTGGAAATGGATCAGATTCTTAGGGCAAATGCTATAAACCTTGCCGTTCTTGCAGCTCTGCCTGCTTTTGGTCTTTCACTTCTGCTGCTTGTGTTACTGCGAACATGGATTCAGCGTGTATGTATATAAACCATCAAAAAACATTTTCATGTTCGCAATTTCATTCCTCTAGTCTATCTGCAGTAATTGTAGGTCTACTGCATCATGTCATCTTTCTCTTCAGAGTTCAAACCATGGGTGTTACTTATCTTTGCGGTTTATGTTGCATGCAAATGGATATGGAAAATTGGAAAGTAGAAAGTAGAAAGGCATTATGGTAATCTTGGCTAACTAAACATCTACGCATCCCACAGGATCATGGTGCTGAGGGAAGAGGTAATATTGCCCGATGTCAACGGAGGCTGCTTCTTGTTGATGTAGAGAGAAGACTTATGGAGCTTCAGCATTACAGGGATAATGGAATGGTAATTTCAAATATATATGAAATTCGTTCACTCTAGCATTCTTTAACATATTTCTTTTCCAAGTATTGTTTATTTGTGTAAGAGCCCAGCAGGGAGGGGGTCGGCGCAGGAGGAAGAGAGGGGAAGGAGAGATAAGCCTTCAGGCAATCCTTTCTTGATTCCAATGATTACATAGCCCCTATACTTATAGTCCTGGGTAGACTTGTATCTTAAGTAATCTAATGAGGGAAGTCCTTATAGATATGGACTCCTCCCTATCTTAGCTAATCCTATTCCTATTGGAGATCCTCCGGATATGGATAGTGGAGCGGCGGGGATCCGCCCTTGCTTGTGCGCCTCCCCCTAGGCGTCGGCGCTGCTGCTGCCCCTTGCGTCGGCGGCGGCGCTGCTGCTGGCGTCCGGGCCAACTGGGCTAGATGGGCCTGTAGGCCCCATTAGGCGTATGGCATCACTCCCGCCTTCTCCAATCAGCGCGTCCTCGTGCTGAATCATTGCCCAATCTTTGACAGGCTCTGGCGGCGGGTTGGTGTTTGCTGGTAGCTCTGCAATCTGAACAGTTAAGTGGCCCAAGGTGTCATTGAAGTGGTTGGTGCTGATGTGGTAATCGGCGAACTTGAAGTAGTAGCCACAGGAGCCGAAGTAGCCGGAGATGTAGTAGTTGTTGGTTCCTGAGCCTTCCAATGGTCCCTGGATGCAGCGGGCTGCGTAGATGGCGGTGCCGGGAAGCGTTTCCGGGAAGTGTAGTGTTTCATCTGTGGAGGTCGTGGAAGCGAATGCACCTGTCCAGCATCAACTTGACCCCTTATGCGCCGGCATAACGCTGCAGCGATGATGGTCGGTGGGTTCGTGGTGAAGTGCTGTAGCGTGCCGAAGAGGAGGTCGCCGGTGTTTTCGTTTGCCGGAGATATCAGTAGAGGGCCGTTGGCGTGCTGCCTGCCGATGTAGGTGTCGTCAATGGAGAGGAACTGTTGGCTGTTGTTGTCAAAGAAGACGATCGTTGCCGATGGAAGTATGCGGTGTGGCCATGCCTCAAGGAGTAAAATACTCGAGGGGAAAGCTTGTGTTGTCGGTGAAGATGTTGCTGTGTGGAGGCCGATCGCCAGGAGATGCGGGGCTGAAGTTCCGAGCGACTCGAGCAGGTCCTTTAACAAAGGTGAAGTTACCGGGACATAGTATCGTTCGTTGTAGCGGACGATGCCGTGTTGGAGGGACCAAGCTGGTGTTGCCGCTTGGAGTTCGATGGTGGTGGAGATGATCTGAAGTTAGCGCTCATCTGAAGTGGCGAGGCGAAGTTGAGCGAGAATCTCTGGGTCCGGCTCGATGCGGGCAGCCACCCTGGTGCCAGCTAGTGGAATCGATGTCGCGGCCGTAGCGGAAAGCTGGAGTGGGGATGCGTTGTCCGATTTGGTGGTGGAGCTGTCGGTGTGACCCCTTGGCGTGGTGTCGGAGGGGTTGTCGCCGGCAGAGGCGGATTGCCCCGTCTTGGTGGGTGCCGGTGTCGGGGTCTCCAGGGTGCGGGCGAGGTCGATGGCCGTCTCCATGGAGCGAGGATGGTGCCGCACAACCGCCTCTCGGAGTGCATGCTAAAGGCCGTTGACGAAGAGGCTGACTTGATGTTGTTCGCTGGAGAGGCCAATGCGCAGAGCGTAGGCGATGAAGTTGTTGATGTAGTCGTTCACGTAGCCGGTATGACGAGGTGGTGCGAGGTCGCTGGTGGTGTCGCGGTCAGGGTCGAAGTTGCGGATGATGCTCTTGGTGAAGTACGCCCACTCTGTCATGGGTGTATCCTTCGTTGCGCGCATGTACCACCAGTGTGCTTCACCTGTCAGATGAAAGGCTGTGTACCAGGTTTGTTGTGCCTCGGGCAGACGGTATAGGTTGGAGATTTGCTGCATGCGCGAAAGCCATGGCCTCGGATCCGTCAAGCCGTCGTATGTAGGTGTTGTGAGCTGGGTCTTGATGGGGACATATCGTTGTGGTGGTTCTGTCGTTGTTGGTGTCGTCGTAGGCAGCGGTGATCGGGGGGCATCGTCCCTCCGTGCCGGCGGCCAGGTGGCCGGCTGCTGCTGTGATGGCGCCTTGAGGCGCTGTGCGACCGTTGGGCTAGCTGGGAGTCTGTTGGCTGCGTGCACAGGTGGTGGTTGATGCTGAACTGTTGGTGGTGTCGCCACCGGTGGCGTACGCGGTGGTGGCTCTTGCTGGTTGATGTCCAACCGTTGGTGGACAGCCGCACGGATGACTGGGGTTCCCTCCCGTGGGGGAAACAGTAGCGCCATTGGTGGCTGTGGTGATGGAGGTGGAGCCGAAAGCAGGCTGTCTGACACAGCCAGGATGATCTCCGGAGTGTTGGAGGACTGGGGTGCGTCCATCTTGCGTTGGAGATACGACTTGCCGGCGGCGATCATGACGCGCTTGGTTTCTGCGCCGAGGTCGTCGATGGCGGCTTCCCGATCCAATCTGACCTGAACGCCGGTGATGGCGGCGTCGCCATGGGTGCGTGCGCGCTCGATAGCGTGCAGACGATTGTCGAGGTTGACGAGTTGATGGTGCATCTCCCGGAAGTTCTTGCGAAGGTCGGCGGCGAGGTTCTCGATCAGCTGCTGCATGGTGGGGGTGGAGTCCATGGATCGTCTGGTCTCCGCGTACCAGTGTAAGAGCCCAGCAGGGAGGGGGGCTCCTAGGTGGCGACGGCTAGGGTTGAGGGAGGTGAGGGCGACGGACAGGGAGAGAGGGCGGCGGCGCTAGGGCAGAGGGAGAGGGAGGGGGTCGGCGCAGGAGGAAGAGAGAGGGGAAGGAGAGATAAGCCTTGAGGCAATCCTTTCTTGATTCTAATGATTACATAGCCCCTCTACTTATAGTCCTGGATAGATTTGTATCTTAAGTAATCTAACGAGGGAAGTCCTTATAAATATGGACTCGTCCCTATCTTAGCTAATCCTATTCCTATTGGAGATCCTCCGGATATGGATAGTGGAGCGGCGGGGATCTGCCCTTGCTTGTGCGCCTCCCCCTAGGCGTCGGCGCTGCTGCTGCCCCTTGCGGCAGCGGCGGCGCTGCTGCTGCTGGCGTCTGGACCAGATGGGCCAGATGGGCCTGTAGGCCTCATTAGGCGTATGACAATTTGGCTTTCTAATTGTGATAATTTTTACTATGCTTCTAGCACTTGAGTCTTGTATATGAGTTTGTTCTCTCACCATATACTAAACTACCAAAATCGCCTTTTTCCCCTAACGAGTATCTCAAAGATTTGTAGATAAAATGTTTATTACTAATCTAATAGGCACCGTGCAATAAATTTGAAGCGGCTAAAGTCTTGGATTATATGATATGATCATGCAATAACTCCTTGAGTTTGCTACCTTATAGGAGGAAGAGGCACGGTGCAAGTTTGGATTAGTACTTTACACGCTTGATAGACTGTGCAAAGCTGTTGAGTCTCACGCAAAAGAAACAGGCGAATGGTTAAGGTCAGTCTCTCTGCTCAAAGTCCTTCACCTCTCATCTTGGTTATTCTGGATCTGACGTGTAGGAAACTGTTTGCAATGCAGCTTGAGAGAAGATATTTTTGATCTGGCAAAGCTCGACATGGGAACGCCAGACAAGATGATTGTCGTGTCACGCTTGAAGTGGATGTATAACTGCTTGCTTCCATTCTCATCGAGCCGTTTGCCACGTCTCTAGAGCAGTGAGCAACTGAACGTCGTGTGCTGCATTTTGGATACTCCAGTTCTGCGGTACCTTGTAAAGATTTTGACACGGATACCTGGAGCTCTGGAAGGTTTGTTGGCCCTCTATTGTCGGAAGGATGGTTCTTTCAGGCGCACATGATGTTTTGTACTCCCCTCCAAGATTTGCACACAAGATTTGTAAATTTTATTAGAGCTGGATAAAGTACATCGTGAAGGGGGAAAGAAGTGTGTGGATACGTGTCCACCGAGCCCTCCGTGCATACAGCCAGGGGGTAGGGCATAGAAAGAGGACGCCAGTTTCTCAACTTGACAATTTTTGCCTTGCTTGGCCCGCTTGTTGATTTGGATTGGCCGGCATACCAAATTGTTTGCGTGGTTGGGCTACATGTGTGCGAGCCTTGTACCTTCGGCCTTTGTTCCTGCCTGCCACTTGAAATGGTTGTTCCATATCCCATAGTAGTTCATAACATGGCAACAGGATGCTGTTCTTTTTATCTATTCGCAGAAATAAAGGAGATGGGCACTAGTACAATCTTATTGAACTGTTTCATTTGAAAGAACATGTGTTATTATTCATGTGTGGCACTAGCGGCCACACAACACCCTGGGCCCCTTTCACTTGCCGATGATGGCGAGCAGCGCGTCCTTATAGTGGCCATGGGTGTTCTTGGCCACGGCGTCGGCGAGCTTGGCCCCGTACTGCCTGGCGTAGGCGTCCTTGATATCCTCCATGTCCGTGTCGGCGCGGGACACCAGGACGCGGGTGAGCGCCGCCTTGGCCTGCCTGTCCGCGTCGTCGCTGAACGCCCTGCTGATCACCTCGCTGAAGTACTTGGGCGGCGAGTCCAGGCACTTGACGGCCTCTCGCAGGCACGGCTCGGCGGCCAGGTCCTGATCGGTCGCAGGCGCAAACAACAGAGGAATCAGCGTCAGTGTGTTAAAAGAGTTTGGATTTATGGTGAACTCTCCTACTGGTATTCTTGACGACCTCTTCAAGTGGCTTGCCGTGCAGCTCCATGTAGACCCTGAAGGTGGCCCTGAGCTGGGGCTTGCTCCTGGTAGCCAGCACCCGCACCACCTGCTCGTTCTGCACTAGCTTGGTCGCTGCCGCCGGCGCGGACCTGACGGCGGCGGCCAGCGCCTTGGCCTCCTCAGTGGCGAGGTCCTCGCTCACGCACGCGCCCTCGTACCGGTACGCGCTCACCAGCCCCACCAGCAGCTGCAGGCAGGCAGGAAATACGTGTTAGTGCGTCAGTTACAGAGCTGCTGCTGCCAGTGCCAGGTGGCAGCAGCCCAGAACGAGAAAGAAGACGGAGAAGGAAGGAAACAGCGCGCACACTGGCGTTGGCGTCCCTGACGCGGTAGGCGACGTCCTCCTCGAGCGAGCGGTGGTAGAGCGCCTGGTACGCGCGGCGCGCGCCGAGCAGGTCGTCGGCGGCGCGCGTGCAGGCGACCTCGACGAGGACCTGCGGCGGGTGCGCCTTGTGCAGGACGTGGTGCGCCCAGCGCGCGTCGCGCTCCCACGGGTGCATCGCCCACAGCACCGCGGCGTCCTTGAACCGCGCGAACTCCGCCTTGAGGTGCAGCAGGTACTCGTCCTCGCACCGCTCGATCCCGGCGACCGCGCCGGCGCTCGCCGAGAAGAAGCCCAGGAAGCCGCGCCGGAACTGCGCCCGCTTCTCCGGCTGCCGCCGCCACCGCCCCAGCGCGGACACCAGCGCCGTCTCGTCCACGCCCAGCCCGCCCAGACCTTCATTTTTTTCAACATCGTGCCAGAATTCATTCGCGCATGGTCAACGTATACACAATAATAATGTACCGTACCCGCGAAGGCCCTGGTGAGGTCTTGGTGCTCGTCGGCCATGGCAGCAGGCGGCGCCTCCTTCTCCTTGTTCTGCGGGTCCCTTTCCTTCCTGGGCGCCTGCTGCTGCCTGAGACGCGGCTGCGGCGACGCCGGCGGTGACGTCGCGGCGCTGCTGTTGCTGCCGGTTTGTGTGAGGAACTGCTGCATCGGGTTCGATGTGGGGCCTTTATCTATCTATATAAAGCTCTCCGCGTCACGACTAGTCCAGGTATACACGGGTCAAATGCTTGCTTGTTTATATAGATGGATGCTACAGAATGAATTCAGATACGAAACAGCTTGAAAAAATTAATGCAGTTTTATGACGTTAATTCATGGTGGCCAGCTTTGGCACGACCAGAGGGAGCGTTTCGTGCTGGTTGGGAGCCCTACTAGCAGATCGTTGTGGTTGTGGATTGAATGGTGCCCAGCCCAGGTGTCATCAATCTTGAAACGCGCATCTGGTTCATTAGGAGTAATAGTTACTACTAATTAAGCAGGGATTAATGGGACAAGAGGAGTAGTCGAGACTCACATTGCGCGGCTCCATTTACCTGACGACCGCGTCAGGGACACTCTTGTTTCATTTGCACGTTTCCTCCGCATCGATCGCCCGGTGCCCCGATAGTCCGGTACCGGTAGCAAGCAAGCGGAGAGATGGCGCCCGTCGCCGTCGTCCCGAGCCCCGACCCGTCCGCGGCCGTCGACGCGACGCCGAGAGCCTCCGGGAGGCCGTGCAAGGTAAGGGCCACCCGTCTAGGCACACATTTAACATTGTCGGTTCCTCCCTGCCTTAGGCTGGGCCACGGACGAGAAGGCGCTGATCGACGTCCTGGGGCGGCGGACCGCGGCGCAGCGCGCGGAGATACGCCGCGCGTACGCGGGCCTCTACAGGGAGTTCCTCCTCGACCGCCTCCGCTCCGAGCTCTCGGGGGATTTCCGGGACGCCGTGGTGCTGTGGACCATGGACCCGGCGGAGCGGGACGCGCGGCTGGCGAACCGGGCGCTCGGCGACCGGAGGGTTGGGGTGGGCGAGACCACGGCACCGACGGCACCGACGTCGATGAGATACCGTACCGGCCATAGCCAATTCTCAAGACCACGGCACCGACGTCGATGACCACGGCACCGACGTCGATGAGGTACCGTACCGGCCATAGCCAATTCTCGTCGAGTACCATTGCCATCAGACGAGAAACAGCGGCATGCTTAACAGGGGACTCCTTGTTGCCCTGCTCTGACAGGACATCACCAAGCATAGCAGCAGTCAGTTTGCCAAGATCCTCAGGAGCGCCGTCTGGTGCTTAACGTTGCCGGAGAAGCACTTTGCAGAGGTAAACTTGGGATGGAAAGATTGTCAACCTTGTTGATGGGCTTTGAATTGCCAGTGTTCAACCTGTACTGGATCTTATATATGTATATGTACTTTGTTCGTCAGGCTATTAGATACTCCATCTTAGGATTTGGAACGGATGAGGACACACTTACCAGGGCGATCATCTCAGGGTCCGAGATCGGCATGAACAAGATCAAAGAGGAATACAAGGTCAGGTTCAAGACCACGGTCACCAGCGACATTGTTGGTGACATCTCCGGGTATTACAAGGACTTCCTGCTGACCTTGATAGGGAGTGAAGATTAAAATTAAAACAACCTGCTTTTGTTGGGAAAGATGTGTAGAATGTGTATCCGCAACCACCAAAAAAAAAAGAACTTTCATCAGAGAACATGTACAAAGACCGAAAATATTCTGATGCATTCATGCATATGCATCCATTCTTTACAAGATTTTAAAAGGTCCATATCACGTTCAGATAAACCAAACCATTCTCTCCTTTTTGTGTTTATTTGATAGTTCTGAAAAGCTCCTTTTCCGCTTAAAAAGTCATTAAGCAGAACGCTTTGAGGCCACACAAAAAATTCACAGAAAGTAAAGTGCAGCAATTTCATATTGGTGATGAGGAATGAACTCATCTAGGAGACTAGGACCCGGGATCAGAGTATTATTATGCACTTTGTTATTCTACTATACTCACAGCATCTTCTGCAGCAACACAAAGTACAACAATCGAAATGTTTCTGAGCCTCATCCTCTACTGTTAAGAATACATTTATCTCTCGTTTGGACGCAATACAAGGTTGGTCTCACGCGCAAAGTACAGGAAAAAAGACAAGTGAGCACCCCTTCACACTGAGCACAAAAGTGACGATCATCTGTCACCAAGCTTTTGCCCGTCTTGATTTCTTATTCACTTCAAGAGAGAAGATATCCTCATCTCCTCCTGGATGACGAAGAAGCTGCAGCAATTATACCACCAGCAACAAGACCCACAACTCCAAAGGCGCCTGTGATGATAGCCATGCCAATCATACCATCTGCATTTAACCATCAAATAAGCCGTTAGCCCAAGTTAGACAAACCATAAACAGTGCATTGGAATGACTAGAGGTTTGCTCTATTGTTCTTTTCTAATATTTGAAACATGGATACATGGTAGATAACTTTATTAAGACATGATGTCTTGATCCCTACTGCTTTTCAGGGTCCATGGCTGACAGCAGTAGTTGGGGAGGTGAGGTCTCAGATTTGGGGATATATGTGAAACTTATCTCTTGATCAATACAATTGATATTTACATTAGGACATGGAGAATTACTGGACACCAGCCCTATTTGTTTCCGCTTATAAGTTATAACAGATTCTCGGTGAAAAAAAAACGAGAATCCCACCAAATGCCTTGATTATCTCAGCTTCTGCTCACCACCGATTCAGAACTTTGAACTAGCAAAATCGAGAATCGAAAAACATCCCTGCATTACGGCGATTGCAAACAGACAGGGCCATCATGTTGGCATTATAGTAGCACATGATAAGCTATTGGCCATTCATTTTCCTAACTTGGTAGTGGACATTATAGTAGGAGATGCAAAATCCAAGGGCATCCATTTTATCATTTTCCTATACTGAAAATGGAAAGCATAAATATTATACCAACCTCTTCTGATTTTTTCTTCTACGAGCCTTTGCAAAGTCATGGCTTGTCTCCAGTCATGTTGAATCTGAAGAAAACATGAAATTTCTTGTTCAACATGCAGGCATCAAATTCAGGGGCGCCTTGGTTAACAATACAGGACTAAGGCCACAGACTAAAACAAATCTGGAAGGTCTCAAAGGAATAACAACAGATAACACATTTCATGATCAAACCTCTAAGCATCTTTCCAAAAGCTGTCGGCTTCTTGTATAATCCCCAGTTCTGTAACGCCCAACAGCTAACAAGTAGAGCTTCTCCCTTGCTTGCTCTGGGCTGCTAGACCTGTCCAATGAAGCTGGCAACAGATAACATCATGAGCTTCCATAGGGACAACGACAAAGAAATTAACAATGCTGTGCTCTAGTTCCTCTAAATTTTAGAGGTTCCAATCTCAGCAATGTAACCCCATAATGAAAGTCTCAACTGGTTCTTTTCAGAGAAGTGGGCATAGGAAGTCAAACAATAGTAATTGAACAGAAGTCCATGTGGTAAGACGCTTCTTACGGCATGTGGGCATTTCCTTGTACATCAACACCTTTTTCAACAAGTTAATGGTAATGGCAAGTTCTAATTTTCTAAGCAGACTAGTTAAAAGATGAGGTCCAACTCAATCACAAATCAAAACATGAGGTCCAACTCAATCACACTTTTTCATGGAAATAATCAGGAAATGGGCAAACATTCAGTAAATTTCTCGAGTCATATTTTCTGTTTTTTGAAGGAACAGAAGAGGAACTCCTGCAATGTTTATCAAGCCATTTTTTTTATATAAAAGAAGACTCCAAGTACTAATGCTGCTGGAGATTAACAGGATATGGATATCACCTTCAAGCATTCCGATGCCCCGGTTGACATCTTCAGGCTGTCTCGAGTGAACAAGCGCCCAGGAGAGCCTCATTAGGCTCTCATTCTTCTGTTCTTCATTTTTAGCCTCAGCAACCTCGCTCTCGAAACCCTGATAAAAAAGAATTGATCATAAGAACGCGTGGCAACGATTACGATTAGGCCCCGCGTGATCAAACACGGCTTGACCGGATAACAGGATGCTCTGATCGGATAATTGGTTGGTTTGTTTTGCTTAATGGCCGCAGTAGCACCACGGTGGAATGGAAGGTGATTCATCCATCGTTGGTTCAACCGACCATAGGGTTAGTGAATCCCCCGTGACTGCAAGGAACCTGTGTCACAATTCCCCGCGCAGCAACAGCCCGTGCCGATTCGTGGGCCCCTCGCGCGCATTCCCCTCCAAAATTTGCCGCCGCCACGGGAGCGGCAAGAAGGCGGGAGAAGGAAAGGGTCGGATTGGCGGCACTCGTCACTCGTCAGCAGGCCCTCTCCCTGGGAGGCAGCCGCCAGCCGAGCCCCCAGTTTTCTCGGCGAGAAGAGAAGGGGGAAGGAGGGGCTTACGGCGATGATGTCGCGGTCGCACCGGGGGAGGATGTCGCTGCCGCGGAAGATGGAGCCCACCGAGTCGATTAATTTGCCGACGTGCGAGTCCATCCCGCGTCTCTCTCTCTCTTTCCTGACGTTTTTTTTTTTGGGGGGGGGGGGGGGGGGGGGGGGGGGGGTGTTCCAAGGGGGGGAGGGCGGTGTGTGTTTTATACGGGGTTTTCGGTGTGCCACTAGAGGAATGGATGGATTGGATTGGAGTTGGACCCAGAGGGTAGCCTTGGGTGCTAAGCAAAGAAAGTAAGCCGTTGGCGACCTGACGCGCCGAGTCAGCGGTGCTGCCGCGAACCTTAACGCGCTCAGCAGTCAGCACCATTCGCCTGACGCCTGTCAGCGGGGGGGGGGGGGGGGGGGGGGGGGGGGGGATGTACGGGAGAGAAGACCCAATCGTATGCTCAGTCAATGAGAAAGTGAGGCCACGTCTAGTTGGCCGAATTCGGCGCCGCCGGATTCACTGTGCGGCACTATAGCGCACTGTAGCATTTTATTTGTATTTGATAATAATTGTTCAATCGTTGACTAATTAGGCTCAAAACGTTCGTCTCGTAAAGTACAACCTAACAGTGCAATTAGTTTTTGATTTCGTCTACATTTAGTACTCCATACATGCACCACAAGTTTGATGTGACGGGGAATCTTCTTTTTACATGGTGCCAAAGTTGGGAGTTAGAAGCAACTAAACAAGGCCTGAACTCCAGACAAATAAGGCAGCCCCCAACGCTCCCTTGAGTGACACGTCTCCACTTATTGCCCATCTCACACGGAATGCTAGCCTCACAGTACATCAAAGTATCCTATAGAAGCGCCTATGACTTTATCTGACAAAATATTAAAGCAACTAGTAGAGCGAGCATTTGGGCAGCAAGAGATCCAAAATCAGCCTTCAACAGAGTACCTATACAGGAGACCTATTTTGGGTTATCTGAGAGGCACAACCCAAATATGAATATTCTCTCTCCTGAAAACCCATTTGCAGGAAGGATTCTCTTTTGGGTCTTGTCGTTGAAGAAGATGCCGAATAGATATTGAACCTTTTGCCTGTAGCGCTACCCAAAAGACGAACGAGTCTTGTATTTTGGGTGTTGTTGTTGGAGATAGCCAGGAGAGAAAAACAGCAAAGTGAAGAGAGAAAAGCTACAAGCTGCATGCATATAGGGTCCAAAATAAAATAGCTTGCATTGCGAAGCTGCTTGCCTCAATTTTTCCTCCCCTACATGGACTACTGCTTTAGTTGAGGCTAACAAATCTGTTGGCTTACGTTGGTGGTGCCCTAAACAGCCCACACTTGTTGCTTGTGCTTAGTCTGAAAGAAAAATCCCAAACTCGATCTTTCATCCACGCACAACTCTATTACCATGAATTATACATCCTCTAACTTTAAAAATTGAGCAAAATGCCTTCTAACCATTTCAAAACAGTTTTGTTGATGCACACACATGAGGGTGGAGACGAAGGCGCAAGCGCGGAGGCAGGGCTCGTCGAGGTGGAGGCGAGGTGGAGGATGGAGCTCGAGACGATGGACAGTGAACCAGATGCAAGGTAGAAGGTGGAGAGCAGTAGGTGAGGGGAATTGGACACGACGACCATCGGGGGCTTGCTAGGGCCGGCTAGGAGGCATGTTTAGGTTTCAGACTACAAAACAAGTCTAAGTTGGTTTCATCGAGCCAGATTAGGAGGAAAGCAGGAACAACGCACGCCCATGTTACATGGGTCATGAAAACCACACCCAAGATAAATGCTAACCATAATTTATGTGGAACATGTGGCTATCAACACTTCCTTGTTTTGTCTAATATGTTATTAATCTCAGCCATAAATCAACACTATGATAGTATGATGTAGATGTTGTACTCTAACTTTTGAATTTCAAGTTTATATTCTAACCTCATGTTCGGCTTCTATTATAAAGGATTTCATGCATGAAAATGTCCACAACATTTTAAAACCACAACGCTCGGTTTCAAACATTTTCTGAAAAAGCAAAACTATATAATGGTGCAATATATATCATTAATAAAATATACGTAGCATTTTGAGATAATGAACGGCCAATTTACACATATGACCATCATCGTTCAATCTTACGTAGCATTTTGAGATAATGGTCTTGTTCGCTTGTGTTATGAGCCGTACTATTTCAGTGAATGAACAATGTTTTCTCTTATAATAAATCAGCAAACGGTACTTTCAGCCATGACTTTTCGACAAAGCGAAGAGACCCATGATTCAAGATGTTTAGCCGAAACAGAATGAATGGGCTGTTTCGAGAAGGTCCCGTGTGGTGTGGTTCTTGTGGTCCAAAAACCAACCGAAAACCATTTCCCAAGATGAAAAGCAAACGATGCGATGCTGATGCACACTACTAGGCAGCAGGCATGATTTTTTTTTAATTTTAACACTTTTTTAAACTAATTTTAAATCTAACATTGTCGGGGTTTTTTTAAACTAACATTTTGGCCATGCCTATTGCCCTGACGTGGCCAAATGCCTATGCCGCGCCATGCATGGTGGCGCGGCAGAGGACTGACGTGGCGGCGACCAGAAACGCTGACCGCTGACGTGGCAGGGCTCTGTCGCGCCACCGATCTTGGCGCGGCAGTGTCGCGCCAAGATCCGTGGCGCGACAGAGCCGGGTATAACCTCCACCGCGGCCCGCGTGCCCGAGCAGTCGCCGTTCCCCAAGTAGCGCAGCAAGGCAGTCTGGCCGCCGAGCACGCCGTCCACCACGGCCGCGTTCGGCCACGCCAGCCAGCCCGCCCACGCCAGCAAGCCAGCCGTGTCCGCCCGCCCACGCCAGCCAGGTAGCCAGGCCGCCGGCCGCCCGGTGCGGCCGCCGCGCCCGCTCGCCGACGCACCTCCCCCTCCGGCCAGAACCTCCGGTCACGCACGGCGGCTGCCCACCTAGGCCTACGCCCGTGCCTCCCGGCTCGGTCTTGCGCGCTGCAGCGAGGTACTCTACTAATATAGTTAGCACAGTTAATAAAGTTAG
The DNA here is from genome assembly GCF_019320115.1 of Miscanthus floridulus. NCBI lineage: Eukaryota > Viridiplantae > Streptophyta > Magnoliopsida > Poales > Poaceae > Miscanthus > Miscanthus floridulus. The sequence goes on along the minus strand of NC_089581.1, from coordinate 138,904,054 downwards.
TAAAATTATTAAAGTATAGTTAGTAAAGTTAGTTAGTTTAGTTAGTATACGTAATATAATAAGTTAGTATATGTAGTAAAGTTAGGTACTTTAGTTAGTACAGTTATTGACTCTAGTTGTACATTAGATTTAGTCTAATATGTTGTTGTAGTTAGCCTTGTGTAGATGTTAATATTTGATTAGTTAGTATAGTTATAGTGGATGAAATGCTTTCGACGACTTGATGAAGTTTCTTGAAATACTTTTGCAGATGGATTGTTGTGTTAGAGTTTTGTACGGAGGAAGTGTTAGGAGAGAAGATGGTATGTTTGAGGATATGGAAGAAGAATTAGAATGGTTTGATGAACCTCCTAGCTTCAACGACCTTTGTGTCCATTTGAATACAAAGTTTGGCGGTGATTTCACACTGAAGGGGAGGTTTGATACTAGGAAGACTAGGGCACACTATGTCCTCATGCCCTTGCATGACCCTGTTCACTGGTCCTGCTACACTAGGGTTCTCTAAGGTTCTAATGTGCCTATGACTAAGGTGGTGGTGGAGATTGGGTACAGGATGCATGGTGTTCAGGACGGCCCATCCATTGATGGTTTTGGAGGCAATGAATAAGAATTTGGGGTCGAAGGGGAAGCAACTCAGGATAACATGGATTTAGACGGTTAGTTGATGCAGGAGCAGTTTTATTCAACTACAGTAGGCTGTATAAGCAATGACTTCGATGTAAATGAGTTCGAACGGGAAGAGGAGGAGCAGGAGGAGGAGGACATGATCGGTGATGTACTTAGCAGTGATTCAGATAATTCTTATGATGACCAAGGAGGTACAGATGCTATGGCAACACCGGCTGATGCTATGTCAGTACCGGTTCATACTATGTCATTACCAATACCAATTAAGGTTTTGCAAGGTGTCCATGCTCAGGGTAGACTAGTCATAGATTTGGCTGCAGATGATACCCCCTATGATTCATGGGCCAGAATTAGCGAAGTGCAGCAGTATGTTCCACCACCACCTTACATAGCGACTGAGCTTGAGCAACTAAGGTCCAAGAACGTACCTTTCAAGGGCGTTCTGAACTATAGGGATGTCAGCATGACGGTTATGGCAGTTTGTGATACCGGTCTCCAGCTGTGTAGAAATTCATTGTATAACCATGAGAAAGAAACCCTTAGGAAGGGGATGATATTCAACACAATGTCAGAGATGAAACTCTTCCTTCAGGACTATGCTGTATACCACCATAGACCGTACACCGTCACTCATTCGGACCAGAAGTTGAGGTACCACTTGATATGCAAAAATGGTTGTCCATAGAGGTTAAATGAACGAAGGAGACAGAGTGATGGCAAGTGGAGGATAACTAAAGTTGTTGAACCCCACACTTGCCTAGACAATAGGAGGAAGAAAAATCATCAGTAGCTCACTACATGTTACCTTGCCCGTCGTATATTGGGGCTCATTGATGACAATAACGACATCTCGATGTCTTCTTTACAACAGTCCATATCTGTATTCGTTAGGTACGATGTGACATATAGAAAGGCTTGGCGTGCTAAGCAAATTGCTCTGGCAATTTGATGGGGTACTTGGGAGGAAGCGTACAATAGGGTGCCTCGCATCTTATGTGTAATGCATTATTACAATCCTGGCTTGAAATGGTTTGTGGGCACCGGAGGGATGTTTTTCCGGGACCCATTGAGGCATGTCCTCTATCGTGTGTTCTGGTCGTTCGCGCAAACGGAACATGCATTCCAGTTTTGTCGGCCAGTCATACTTGTTGATGGTACTTTCCTGACAAGAAAGTATAGGGGCACCTTGATGATGGTTGCTGCTGTTGATCCTGAGGACCAGATAGTACCCGTGGCTTTTGCTTTGGCAGAGGGAGAGAACAATGAATCATGGTCATGGTTCATGTGGCTTCTACATGTGTAAGTGCTTGGTCCAACTCGCACTATATGTTTGATCTTCGACCGTCACACAGAGATTCTTAATGCTGTAGCTGAGCATATAGATGGGTTCCCACCTCTAGTACATAGATGGTGCATAAGACACTTTGCTACTAATTTCTAGCGACATCAACGGAAGCAGGACGTATGTGACAAGATAAAGGCTCTATGTTGTGTACGTACAGAGCACCAGTTTAAGGAGACAAAGAGAGAACTAGACAAGATGATAAATGCAGTGAGAAAGGCCTGGTTAGAGATTCAGATGGAACAGAAGGCTCAATGGGCGTTAGCATATGACAAGGAGGGTTTCAGGTATGGCATTATGACCACTAACTCCTCGGAGTCCTTCAATCGTGTATTCACCGGAGTTCGATCATTGCTTGTGTCTGGAATTGTTGAGTTCTCCTTTCATAAGTGCAACAAATATTTTGTGAAGAGGTGAGAACTTACGTAGAGAAATATAGCTGAGCAGAGGCATTTTGGAAAGGCCAGAGCTGAACATTTGAAGGAGGCTGAGGAATTGGCCAAGCAGCACACCGCCGAGCCATATGGACCCCGCTGCCATATCTTTAGTGTACGGGGCAAGGGTGGCACAAGCTTGGACGGTGAACGTTATGGTGGATGAAACTACTGAGTTGATCTTGAAAAGGTAGAGTGTAGTTGCAACGTCCCTCAGATCATGCATGCCCCATGCTCTCATATGATCACGGCCTATAGGGTTCGCGGTTACAACTATGAGGATCTACCATATATGTCATCCTTATATCTCCGTTCGAACACTATTAGTATTTGGGAGATGAGCTTCGAGCCATACCTTGACCCAACACAGTGGCCACCTCATAATGGTTATGACTACGTGCCGCATCCGGATCTAATGAAGGTAGGGAAGGGTAGGAGGAAGAAGAAGCGACTAAAGGGGGACATGGACGCTATGAGAGGGTACGGCGAAGACATGTACGGCGAGGGAGATTTCAACGAGACCCGTGGTAGGAATCTTTGCTCCGTTTGCAAATAATCTGGCTACAAGGCTAGCCGGCATAGAAGACAGAAGGTGATTTCATATTGTGTTTGTATTGCATAACAAGTAGTTCAAATTTTGCAATGCTACATAATGTTAATCTAAAAATTGTTAATTTAAATACTCTAACCCTTTGTTTATTATTTTGTAACAGGATGGCCCCTCTCATGCCGCACCAGCTATACCCCCTTCTTGATGTGGAGTACGACGACCCCCTTCTTCTACCAGACAACAAGGTTTCCAAGAGGCATTCAAGGAATCCTTACATTCGTAGGACTTAGTTCATTACGTCGAACTTATGTCGAACGAATATTATCATCGAAAACTTGTAGACTCATAAACCAATCAAAATGTTGTGTGGCAACTTGTCGTCCATTTATTTGGTTCATGTTCATTTTGTACATCACTTATAGTTTTATACAGCACCGACAACAACTCAATTGTAGCTGGCCGTTGTCTGTCCGTGTCACTGCCGTGCCATGGTCTATGGCACATCACTAACGTGCCATGTACTATGGCGCGGCACAGACACACCGTGGGCTCTGGCGTGGCACAACCATACCTATGGAGCACCAAAACCTAGGCTATGGCGTGGCAAATGATTACGTTCATTTTAGAAATTTTGAACGCATGATACAACCAGATGTGATCACTTAAGATCAATCATGGGTAATTCGAGTACATGATACATGGGTACAATACATCAGTAGTTCAAATAGAATATAAGACAATACAATAGAATTTCTACTACATAGCTACATTGATCATTAATAAAGCATGAAACTAACAGGCGACGCAATCAAAAACCCTCGTCAGAAACATATTGAGTAAGCAACTCGTCGTCCGAGTACCAATCCTCAACTACAACCCTGTTGTTGTGGCTAGGGTCACCTGCATTGCCCTGATCTGCCTTTCACCTATAGTAAGTGGCCTCCGCTTCATCTGCGGCATCTGTGGCCTGAGTAAAGAACACGTCGTTATCCTCCTCCGCCTGCAAGCCCGCCTCTGCTAGAGCGATGAGCTCACTCAGTCTGGCAGTGTCGTCCTCAGCCTCCTCCGTCTATAAGCCCACCTCTGCTAGAATGATGAGCTCGCTCAATCTAGCAGTGTCGTCTTTAGCCTCATCCGCCTGCAAGCCCACCTCTGCTAGAGCGATAAGCTCGCTGAGTCTGGCAGTGTCGTCCTCATCCTCGTCCCCCTTATCAGACAACACAATCGGTGATTCAACGGTGCAACCAGCTCACTTTCTGTGCTCATCTAGCTTCTTTTCCTCGTACATTGCATGAGCCACCTCTACAGCATGGTCCTCGCTGCATCCAATTCCTTTATGTATAAAATGCAATCAGTTAGCAATGCAATTATATTATATTTAAAATCAGGCAACGAAAAAAAGGCTTTCAAGCACTCACTGGCACATAATGAAACAACATGCTCATTCAAGACCTGCATCTGTACTCTTGTCTTCTCTCTTGCCTCCTTCCTTGCCCTCTCCTCCTCTAATGCCACCCGTCTCTCCAATCGCCATTTGACAAGCCCAACATCGATCGAGTTATAAATACCATGCTGTCTAGCAAACTCACGCATCTTGTCTTTATGATATTTAACGAAAAGGTTGACGTAGTTAGGTCCATATCCCCTCTTTCGTGCAATTACTTGCCTCCCCTTCAGTTCATCTAAGAACTTATCTTGATCATCATAACATTCCCACCTGCATTTCCTTGTGCTCTGTTCAAACGATATATTATATCATATATGCCTTAGCAAAATAAACAAAATACGATTTCATGGTTACCACAAAAATAATCAACCTCATCATAGTCAATCATATGGCCGCAATAATGGCCTATTCCAAGCTCCAAAAAGACAAGACCGTAGTTAGATTTAACACCACATTCGCACTTGACTAATGGTGCTTTGTAAATTAACCTTTCTTTCTTCTTTTGTTTTGCTTTTAGAGGTTGTTCGGGCCATTTGTTCTTAGGACCATACAACCACTCCTTAAAACGACACTTCACCATTGAATACACCTAAATAATGTGACATTAGTACATGATACATATAGCTCAACATTTCAACAAATACATTTTGCACTTACTTTATGCTTGTTTGGACTCATAAACTCTAATGTATTGTCAAGGTTTATCACGGCTCGGACTCCGCAATGACACAAAGGAGGTTCCTCGAGTCATCTAACTATGGCTAAGTGCTTCTCCTTAGCCATCATTGGAGGGGGGGTTAGGGGGAGGTGGAACCCACCGCTCGAAGTGCTCTCGTGGATGCGCCCTCTCCACCAATCATCGAAAAGGAGGTATCTGGGGTCAAACTTTTCTGCACCGTCAATCCACTAAAAGAAAAAGCACCTCTCATGGTCCTACACAATAAAAATTCAACAAAATATTAGTAATCTAGTAATACAAATAAAGAAGAAAAAGATAGTGAAAACAATTACTTACATTAAAACGACTGCACGTTGAAAGGTCCTAATGGCTAGAGGGGGGGTGAATAGCCTAATAAAAATTCTACAACAACACTTAACAAAATGGTTAGATAATTATGAGGCGAAGCAAGTGTTGCGCTAGCCTACTTAAAATGCAAGCCACCTACCATAATTCTAGTTTAGATGATGTCGATTTACACAAGAGCTATGACACTACCCTATGTTAGTGTGCTCTCAAAAGCTAATTAAAGAGCCACACCAACCAAACAAGCAAGCTCTCACAATTAGCTACACTAAAGAGCTTGTCAACTAGTTTGTGGTAAAGTAAAGAGAGTGATCAAGATAGTTATACCGCCGTATTGAGGAGTGAACCAAACAATCTCAAGGATGAATAACAATGAAGACCAATCACCTCGGAATCAAAGGATAAACACAATGATTTTTACCGAGGTTCACTTGCTTGCCGGCAAGCTACTTCTCGTTGTGGCGATTCACTCACTTAGAGGTTCACGCGCTAATTGGCTTCACATACCAAACCCTCAATAGGGTGCCGCACAACCAACACAAGATGAGGATCATGTAACACCCCGGTGTTATGCCAGCATTTAGGCACTGCAAATCATACATATCATGCATCATCAAGCATCCAAATCATACATGCCTAATCATGTAAATAACAACTGAAACACTGCTTCGAAACATATGAAACATGTGAAACCTGAATGTTGCATATATTTGTTAGAGTTGTTTTGCCCTGATTTTGTTTGCTAGGCTAGTAAAACATGTTTGGCTACTATTGTAAATCATCTAGGATTATTTAGTTCAATTTTTGGAGCAAGGTTTGTATTCAAATTAATTCAAAATTTTGCTTCAAAAATAATTCCCCAAAAATTAGGGTTTTGAGTTAAACATTGACTTTGATTTTATAATTCAAAATCTAGATAGAATTGGACTTTGGTCATAAAAGCAAAGTTGTAGAGAATTAAATTCTAATCAACTTTCATTTTTGGTACATTTTCAAAAGATATCATTTTCTTGCTCAAAATGATATTTGAAAGTTGGCATTTAAAATTTTCTTGAAAATATAAATGGAAAAAGGGCTTTTCTCATTCGTGGGCCGCCGCCTCATTTCCGGCCCACGGCCGAAGCCGGCCTGGCCTGCAGCCGCGAGCCTCCCGCGCCAGCACCGCGCGCCTCGCTAGTCCAGCCCAGCCCAACACTGCGCCTGGCCTACCTCCGCGCTCGCCCGCCCGCTGACACGCCGCGTCGCGTCCCGACCGCGGTAGAGCTCGCGCCCACACGCCTGCCTACTTCTACTGAAGCCGGTGCGCTCGCTTGCTCTCTCCCACGCTGCCTCTCCTCTTCGCAAGCACTGAGCTCCCCCACTCTCCCCCTCACCACGCCACCGCACCCGCCGGCCAAATTCACCGCGCCTTCTCCACCTCGGCCAGCAATCGCGTGCCAGCAGTTCTGCCTCGCTCTCCGGCACGTGGTGCTCATGCTTGTGCCGACCGATCGAGCTCAGGTAGTGCCTTCTAGCGCCTCGCCACCGTCGGCCATGGCGCCGTCGTGCTCGGCCATCATGGAAGTCGCCCTTCCTGCTCTTCTCCACCCTGCCTAGCTACCTTCCTACCTTCGCCAGCCTCTCGCGAACCGCATGCTCCCTCTAGCTTGCCCTGGCACGGCCGGCAATGGCCATCGGCCTCATTGGCCGAGCCACGCCGCCGCGGCGTCACAGCGCCGGCGTGGCCTTCGCCTCGGCCGAGCCAGGTTGAGAGGCCATGGGCTGACGCCCTGCCGGGCCGCCTCCCCCTTCCCTTCGCTCGGGCCACGTAGGCCAAATGTGGCAGTGGGCCAATTGATTCCCGCGGGCTGGCCCAGTAGCAATAGGATGCTTTGTTTTAAATTTTTCTTTATTATTTGAAAATAGAAATGGTTTGGAAAATATTTGGGTACTCAAATTTGCTCCAAAACTATTGAAATAAATTTTTCTAGGTTCCTTATCATCAGATCTACTTGGGAAAATTATTGCATGTTATTTTTGAGATACTTTTCTATAGAATTTTATTTAATCATGTATATTGCTGATAACTTGAAAATATGTAGAAAAATCTATAGGCTTTAGAAAAATATGATTCCAAGTTTGTTAATCTTCTTATGTAATGTACTTCCTAGAAAAAATATGTTTCATGCATGTGCTGTGGGAAAATTTTGAGGTGTAGTTCAAGTACCTTTAATGACTAATTTTTGTTATTTTTGCTAGGGAGCAAACTTTGTATAAAACATGCATGTGATAATTTTTGTACAGTCATTGTATGCTATGAAGAACATAGAAAAAATACTAACTCTATTATTTGACACTTTTCACAGTACAAAGTATTTTTATGTTCATAATTATGCCATAGCTTGTTATTTTTGTGTAGGCTAATTCACTCATTCAAATACCATGAAAATCTGATAGTAGACTACTTAGGGTAGTATTGTGCTAGGGTAATTTTCTAAGATTTTTTTAAGCAAGAAAAATAGAGGTTGCTATTCAAACCTATTATTAATTAAGGTTTAATTAAGTGTTGCTTTTTGTGTGATTAAGAAATTAGTAAAGCTTTGGTGTATCTTTGAAGCAATTAATAAGACGTGTTGATTTAGCATATTAGGAGTAGAAGAGAATGTGGTAGATGACATGTGCTTGTAGTATATGTTCTTGGATGATGTTGACTACCTTGCATTCAAACATATCCATTGTATTCATCTCATTCGATGCATCGTTTGCATACGCGCTTACGCACATTGCATCATACAGGATCGCAACCCGAGAACCCAGTCGTCATACCCGAGGAGCCCGAGGAGCAGCTCAAGGTGCAGCCACAGGAAGTGCTCGAAGTCGACGAGGAGGACATTGAGGAACTTCTAGAGTGCCCCGATCACCGCCCGAGCTCCTTTGAGAGAGGCAAGCCCCGAAGCATTTTCTCCTGGTTTGCAATTATTAATTCAATGCTTTACTTTAATTGATGCATTATGTTCAGGAGTTGTTTGCAACCGTTGCTGCATTATACCTTGTTTACCTTTGTTATACTATATCCTTGTTACCCTGGTATCCGCAATCGAGTCAATGCTTAGCTGGCTTAGACCGGTAGAAGTCGGGTGATTTCCTGTCACCTGCGAGCTATAGGTGGTTACATGGATCTACTTGGATGACTATGAAGTCATGGTATAACTAAGTGTTAAATGAAATTGAGACTGGACGGAGACTTGTAGAGTTTTGGACTGTAGTGCTTTCCATCTGTGTCAATTAAGGACCGACCGTTGTTGGGCCTCGAGTCATGTTGAATGCATGCCTTACATTTAGCTGGCCGGATAAAGTACCTTCCGACCGCGAAGCTGGGAGATTATTCGGGCCGAGTAGATTGCCCGCAACGCACTGTGTCGGAGCAGGTGTGGTAGGACACGGGGGCGAGATGATAAGACCAAAGTGTAGTCGGTCGACCCCCGGGTACATGTGGTTCCTGGCAAACTCGAGATTCCTAGATAGTTGACTCGGTGATCAATATCTCACTTTAGCGGGTGAGTGAGGTTTGTGTAAGGAATAAATCACCAGTTGGTTAGGAATCAATTCGAATCGCCATCGCTCCTGGACAGTGAGCACTTGACTTGAGTTACTTCATCGTAGTAATTGTTTATGGAACACTTGGACAGTTATAGTGAATATGATAGTATGGAAGTTGTTTAATGATCATTGGTTATCATTATCTGCTTAATCACATGTTTGCTCTAGTATAGGTGCAAATCTAGTCGACAGGTTAATAACAATTAACTTGACAATAATGCTTTAAAAAGGGTCTTGAAATGCTAAAATGCTTCTTTTTGCAAATGAGTCAGCTACCCTACTATAAAGCCCTTCATAATCCTTGGTGTCACTTATTTTCATTTATGTCAGGTAAGTCTAGCTGAGTACCTTCTCGTACTCAGGGTTTTATTCCCACTTGTTGCAGATGAGTAGATGTATTATGGCTACTGTATCAACTGCCTTTACCTTGCGATGGGTGATGCTTAGGACCATGGGCATGGTCATTCCTTACGTCTCGTCTGATGCTTTTGTTGGAGATGATCATTCGCTGGCACTATATTTGAACTTCACGTGAGTGTGTGTGTGGTTTTACAAATGACTTCCGCTACTTTTATTCGAACTTGTTTTGTAATAACTATGTTGAAACTCTGATGTATCTGAGATTGCAAACTTTTATATAATATGTGATGGTGACCGCTAAACTTATTACGATCTTGGCTGGAATGGAAGTTGGTTTGAAATCCTTCGTGATTTCACGGACTACCGGGTTATACGGGCTTAAGTTTGCTAAATCGTCTGCTCTGGCGGATGATTTTCTTACTTAATTTTGTATAATTGATCGGTTCTGTTATAGCTAGCATCAGAGCATGGTTTAGCATGTTACTGTTCACAAGTGTATTTAAAACAAAAAGGCATTTGAAAACGTGATTTCCAAACTATAAAGTGTGCCAGTGGTCATATCCTTTATGCCCAGTTAAGGACTTTAGGTGGCTTAATTAAGTACTGACTTGGGGTTCTTGCATCATATTTCTCTTTTGTCGCTCATACAGCGTGCTATTGTATGAGTGCCACTTGTTTGAGTGGTAGTGTATGGATCAATTGTCTCTACGTCCTGGTAAGTGTGAGTTGTGAGAGCATGATCGAATACACCGCCGATCTAGGGTGAATGCTTATATGATGCTAGAGTAATTACATGTTCTACGCATGTTTTACAAAGGTATCTCATGTATGGGTCTTCCGTCTATTGAGGCGATGTCGTCAATAGGACGATGGTTCGGGTAGTTACTATCGTTGTACATGTATCTGGGGATTCGTGTAGAACGTGTAGATAAAATTTACTACTTTTATGCATTCATTGGGAATTGGGCTAAAATGAATCTTCTGCAGGTACATAACAACACTATCATATAGAACGTATTAGTTACGTATTTGAGAGATCGTTAGCATGCTACCGAATTCGTCGTTAGAAATTATTCATTTCATAAGTTTGTGAGAACGTACGCCACGTACATACATCATATTACTTGTGCATTTCATTCCTGTCATGCATTCCTCCCCTTATAAATTAATTATCTCCTTTTGATAAAAGTTGTATCCCCAAAAATATGTTTTCCCCGGGGTAATAAAAGAATTTTTGCTACAGATGGCCCACACGAAGCAGACCGCCCATAAGTCCACCGGAGGTAGAGCACCTCGATGTCCGTTGGCCCTAAGGGAGCACCGCACCACAGACACCTTCTTGAGCGAGTTTGGCATACCGACTTTGCTTTGGAGAGTGCTCCATGATGTGGGGTACCTAGAGGGTCAAGAACCGGTGTACTCTTGGAATGAGAGCCAGTTAGCAGAGGATGGACTTGCAGTGGTGGAGATCACGGTTCCTGATCTCAGTGATGCTCCAAATTAGGATGGTTGGCATTTTGAGTTTGAGGGTCGCACTCCTGCTGAGGGTGTAGAGGGAGCAGCCTTCCGTGTCATCAGAGATATTATGAGTAGATTTTCTAGTGAGCTTGCAGCAGCTCTAGCTAGCACTTTTCCTAGGGATGATCCTCGTGATGCCATTTGGGTTCAGCCTTAGGGAAGTGCCCTGGTCAGAGGTCCAGCTGAAGGACAGGCTAGCGACAACAAGGCAATGAGCGCTATGTTCGCCGCCATCAGAGCGTATGAGGGTCTCGAGAGTACCTACTAGACTTTGACTGGCTTGCATGGTCAGGATAAGCTCAAGGGGAGAAAGCAGAAGAAGAGACAGGCACGTGCTATAGCTAGTTTGCAGGAGCAGTTGGCTGATATGAACCTACAGCGAGACCAGGCGGTTGAGAGAGGTGATAGAGCTATGCAGCGGGTGCATATGTTGACTCAAGCCAACAACAATGCAGACCGCATGATTGGACAGTTGGTTCAGGAAAGGAATGAAGCCTGGGACGAGAGGGACCTTCTGCTGCAGAGGGTCGATGAGCTAGAGGAATACAATGGCAACCTGCACGAGGAGTTTCATGCGCTCTACAATGGGGTTGGCCCATATGCTCCACCAGACGCCGCTGGCATGGACATCGATGACGACAATGAGGACGAGCCTGTAGTTTCATCTAGGGGCGATGGTGATGTCTCTGATCCCGACGATGGCCCCGAGGAGTAGGCTAGTTGCCTTGCGCTAGTATCTAGGTCTTGTCGCGATGACCTTTCTTTTGTTGGCATGTAACCTATTGTATGTTGCTTCGAACGTATGAGACTTGGCATGTGGTTGGAACTTGGTTTTGAATGCGATATCTGAACGCATAAAAGTCCAGTGTATGTATGCTGGCAATTTGGTTGTATGGACGCAATGTTTGCCGTTGAAGTAATTTGATTAAGTGATGTTGTTTTAATTGGGATGCGATTGTTGTGCCTCTATTTTATTGTATGAATTTATTCTCTCTAGTAAATTCAGTACGGCATAATTTTTCCTTCACTCGCAATTATTACAGCCTCACTCAATCATTACTTATTGCTGAAATATGCAGATGACAAACACTCACCGAACCACGTACGAGGCCGCTAAGACCGGTGCTAACGGTGCGGGGACCGGTGGTGGTGGTGGAAACCACGACAACAACAATGAGCCTCCCCATGAACTGCATTTGCCACCTCCTCCCTCATTTACCCCCGAGATGTTCCTCACATAGTTGCTTGGGAGTCAGCGCAACGCGGAACAATCCCAGAAGAACATGGAGGATTTTCTGCGTACCATCGCCAACAATGTTCAACGTGGAAATAATCAGGGTGGTGGCCTTGGGGTGAACCAATATAGCAGCTTCAAAGATTTTATGGACACCAGGCCACTAGTATTCAAGGAAGCAATAGAGCCACTCGATGCTGAGGAATGGATCAACACGATGGAAGATAAATTCCGTGTATTGAGGTTGACTGAGGTGTTGAAAATGGAGTATGCTGCACTTCAGTTGCAAGGACCGGCGGGAATGTGGTGGAAGCACCATCACACCACCTTCCCTCCAAATGCTCAGATTTCGTAGAGAGAGTTTGCTGAGGCCTTCTGTGGAGTCTATATTCCACCCGGGCTGACTGAGATAAAGTTGGGAGAATTCTTGGCGTTAAATCAGGGCACTAAGACCGTGATGCAATATTTGCATGCCTTCAACAACTTATGTCGCTATGCTCCCAACATGGTTGACACAGATGCTAAGAGGATAGCCAGTTTCTAGAGGGGACTCAATCCAAAAATGATAAAGCATGTTGGTACCAACAACCGTGTTAGATTCAATGACTTCATCAGCGACTGTCTAAAGCAGGAGAAGAATAACAACGCCAGCATCGTAGCCAAGACACGCAAGAGAGCCCTTGAAGGTGGTCCGTCCCAAGCTAGAGCACCTATGGGAGGTTGTCCTCCATATCGCCCGTTGGCACTTGGCGCTAGGTTCAGGCCACCTCAGCAAAGAAGTCAGAATTTATGTGGACCCCAGAAGCCTTACAAGATGGTAGTACAGCCCAACAAAGCAGCCACAACTACGATACAAGGCAGTTCCAAGGGAGCTGTGGGGTCTGCTAGGACAGTGAGGGGACCCTGCTATAACTGTGATCAACCTGGCCATTTCTCGAGGTTTTGTCCGTACCTGCCCAAGAAGAAGCAGCAAACTTATAATGCTAGAGTGCATAGTACAACCGTGGATGAAATTCCTGAGGGAGAGCCCGTCACTGCTGATAAGTTTCCTGTCAACAAAAACCCTACAGTTGTTCTATTTGATTCTGGATTATCGCATTCTTTTATGAGTCAAGCATTTGCACAGAAACATGAACAACTATGTACAGAACTGGGTTATGGTTACCATATAAGTTCAGTAGGGGCTGATGTTTTGACCAACTGGATGGTTTGAGGGGCAACCCTTGAATTAGGTAGCAAGAAGTTTCGAGTGAACTTGATAGTTATGCCTGGATTAGTTTTGGATGTCTTTATAGGGATGAATTGGATGAAGGATTGGGGAGCAATCATAGATACTAGAAGTCAAGTACTTACCCTTAAGGATCCCCTGGGTGAGGGTACTTTCCAAGTACCATTGCCTCAAAGAACAGACCTTATAAGTGTTACATGTGCTACGGCAGTCATTCCTATTCATCAAATTCTGGTAGTATGTAAATTTCTGGATGTATTCCCAGATGAGCTACCTGGTCTTCCGCCGGATAGAGAGATTGAGTTTGAAATTGAATTAATCCCTAGAACAGCTCCGATTTCAAGGAGACCCTATCGGATGCCTCCAGATGAGTTAGCTGAGCTGAAGAAGCAATTAGAAGATTTATCAAAAAAGGGGTTTATCTGGCCAAGCAAGTCTGAATGGGGATGTCCCGCCTTGTTTGTGAAGAAGAAGAAAGAGGGCACGTTGAGAATGTGCATAGATTACAGGCCACTCAACGTTGTAACCATAAAGAATAAGTATCCCTTGCCTCATATTAATGTTCTGTTTGACCAGTTAGCCAAGGCCAAGGTGTTCTCAAAAATAGATTTGAGATCCGGTTATCATCAGATCAAGATTAGGCCACAGGATATACCGAAAACTACATTTTCCACCAGATACGGGTTGTATGAGTATCTTGTCATATCCTTTGGCTTGACAAATGCTCTTGCATACTTTATGTTTTTGATGAATATAGTTTTTATGCCAGAATTGGATAAGTTTGTGGTGGTGTTCATCGATGACATTCTGGTGTACTCCGAGAACAAGAAAGATCATGAAGAGCATTTGAGAACTGTCTTGACCAGACTTAGGGATCATCAACTGTATGCTAAGTTTAGCAAATGCGAATTCTAGTTGAAGGAAGTTCCTTTCCTTGGTCACATTCTGTCAGAGAATGGAGTTTCAGTCGATCCAAGTAAGGTGCAAGAAGTTATGAATTGGAAAGCACCGACCACAGTTCCTGAGATTAGAAGTTTCTTAGGACTAGCGGGTTATTACCGTCGCTTTATACCAGACTTTTTGAAGATTGCCAAACCGATGACAAGTCTCCTATAGAAGGATCACAAGTTTGTGTGGACAGAGGAGTGTGAAGCAGCTTTCCATACTTTGCGGAAACTGTTGACCACTGCTCCTATTCTAGCATAACCAGATATCGAGAAACCATTTGATGTGTTTTGCGACGCATTGAAAACTGGATTAGGCTGTGTTCTTATGCAAGAAAGGAGAGTTATTGCCTATGCCTCATGTCAATTGAGGAAGCACGAGGTCAACTATCCGACACATGATCTTGAACTTGCTGCAGTTGTGCACGCCCTAAAAATTTGGAGACATTATCTACTTGGTAATGTGTGCAATATTTTCACGGATCACAAGAGTCTTAAGTACATCTTTACACAACTAGAGCTGAACATGAGACAGCGCAGATGATTGGAATTGATCAAGGATTATAACTTGAATGTGCAATATCATCCTGGAAAAGCCAATGTAGTGGCAGATGCTTTGAGCAAAAAGTCACATTACTTGAATGTGCAGCCATTACTTGAAGACGGGTTTGATCTAATACATCCTGCTATGTTACATAGTATTCAGATTAGTTGCTCTTTGGAGAGTAAGATAATAGAAGGCTAGAAAACCGACAAGGGAATATTCCACATCAAAGAGAAAATAAAAGAAAAGTCATCTCAACACTTTAAAGTGGATGAACAGGGCGTGTTGTGGTTTGACGACTGTCTTGTGGTTCCCAAGGATCAAGAGCTTAGGAATAAACTCATGGATGAAGCTCACCTTTCTAAGCTATCTATCCATCCTGGAAGTAGTAAGATGTATCAAGAACTAAGATCTCGTTATTGGTGGACCAAAATGAAGAAAGAAATTACAACATATGTTGCCATATGTGACACATGTTGTCGAGTGAAAGCTATTCATATGAAACCTGCTGGTATGTTGCAACCCTTATCAGTCCGTAGTTGGAAGTGGGACGATATAAGTATGGATTTTATCATGGGTTTGCCCACTACTCAAAAAGGACATGATTCGATTTAGGTAATTGTGGACCGTCTTACCAAGACCGCTCATTTCTTGCCTGTCAAAACAAAATATCGACCACCTCAATATGTTGAGAAGTATATCGCAGAAATTGTGAGGTTGCATGGTATACCGAAGACCATAGTATCTGATAGAGGCTCACAGTTCACGGCTCACTTTTGGGAACATTTACACAAAGGCTTAGGAACTAGTTTGATTCGCAGTACCGCTTATCACCCTTAGACAGATGGTCAGACTGAATGAGTGAATGCTATTTTGGAGGATATGTTAAGAGCCTATGTATTGTCTTCTAAGGGATCATGGGAGTCATGGTTACCATTAGCTGAGCTTTCTTATATAATAGTTATCAAGAAAGCATCAAGATGGCCCCATTCGAAGCTTTGTATAGCAGAAAATGTAGAACACCATTGAATTGGGTCGAGCCTAGTGATAGAAGGTATTATGGTATTGACTTTGTAGAAGAAGCCGAGAAGAAAGTTCATGTTATTCAGCAAAATATGAAAGCAGCCCAATCATGACAGAAAAGTTATGTGGACAGAAGAAGGAGACCCCTTGTGTTTGAAGTTGGTGACTATGTTTATCTAAAAGTCACGTCAATGAAGAAGAAAATGTTTGGAGTCCGAAAAAAGCTTGCCGCGAGATTCGTAGGACCATACAAGATTCTAGAACGAAGAGGTCCGGTAGCCTATAAGTTAGAGTTACCTGAGACAATGAGTACCGTTTTCCCAGTTTTTCATGCATCACATCTCAAGAAATGTTTGCGTGTTCCGGAGGAAAGAATAGAACCTCGAGGTATCCAACTCAAATCAGATTTGGTGTACCGTGAACAACCAGTCCGGGTGTTAGACACTAAAGAACGTGCTACTCAGAATAGTGTGGTAAAAACATACAAGATACAGTGGGATCATCATGATGAAGGAGATGCAACTTGGGAAACAGGAGAGTATCTACAAAAAGCTTATGAAGATTTTTATAACAAATGGTTCGTAACCCAAATCTTAGGACGAGATTTTTATAAGGGGGGAGGGCTGTACCACCCCGGTGTTATGCCAGTATTTAGGCACTGCAAATCATACATATCATGCATCATCAAGCATCCAAATCATACATGCCTAATCATGTAAATAACAACTGAAACACTACTTCGAAACATATGAAACATGTTGTGAAACCTGAATGTTGCATACATTTGTTAGAGTTGTTTTGCCTTGATTTTGTTTGCTAGGCTAGTAAAACATGTTTGGCTACTATTGTAAATCATCTAGGATTATTTAGTTCAATTTTTGGAGTAAGGTTTGTATTCAAATTAATTCAAAATTTTGCTTCAAAAATAATTCCCCAAAAATTAGGGTTTTGAGTTAAACATTGACTTTCATTTTATAATTCAAAATCTAGATAGAATTGGACTTTAGTCATAAAAGCAAAGTTGTAGAGAATTACATTCTAATCAACTTTCATTTTTGGTACATTTTCAAAAGATGTCATTTTCTTGCTCAAAATGATATTTGAAAGCTGACATTTAAAATTTTCTTGAAAATATAAATGGAAAAAGGGCTTTTCTCATTCGCGGGCCGCCGCCTCATTTCTGGCCCACGGCCAAAGCCGGCCTGGCCTGCAGCCGTGAGCCTCCCGCGCCAGCGCCACGCGCCTCGCCAGCCCAGCCTAGCCAGCGCCACGCCTGGCCTGCCTCCGCGCTCGCCCGCCCACTGACGCGCCGCGTCGCGTCCCGACCGTGGCAGAGCTCACCCGCCGCGTGGCGGCCATGCACCGTCGACGCCGCCGTGCGCCGCAGCCGGCCTGCGCCCGCGCCCACGTGCCCGCCTACTTCCACTGAAGCCGGTGCGCTCGCTTGCTCTCTCCCATGCTGCCTCTCCTCTCCGCAAGCGCCGAGCTCCCCCACTCTCCCCCTCGCCGCGCCACCGCACCCACCGGCCAAATTCACCGCGCCTTCTCCACCTTGGCCAGTAATCATGCGCCAGTAGTTCCGCCTCGCTCTTCGGCACGTGGTGCTCGTGCTTGTGCCGATCGATCGAGCTCAGGTAGTGCCTTCTAGCACCTCGCCACCGTCGGGCATGGCGCCGCCGTGCTCGGCCGCCGTGGAAGTTGCCCTTCCTGCTCTTCTCCACCCTGCCTAGCTACCTTCCTGCCTTCGCCAGCCTCTCACGAACCGCATGGTCCCTCTAGCTTGCCCTGGCACGGCCGGCAATGGCCGTCGGCCTCGTTGGCCGAGCCACGCCGCCGCGGCATCACAGCGCCGGCATGGCCTTCGCCTCGGCCGAGCCAGGCCGAGAGGCCATGGGCCGACGCCCTGCCGGGCCGCCTCCCCCTTCCCTTCGCTTGGGCCGTGCAGGCCAAATGTGGCAGTGGGCCGATTGATTCCCGCGGGCTGGCCCAGTAGCAATAGGATGCTTTGTTTTAAATTTTTCTTTATTATTTGAAAATAGAAATGGTTTGGAAAATGTTTGGGTACTCAAATTTCTCCAAAACTGTTGAAATAAATTTTTCTAGGTTCCTTATCATCAGATCTACTTGGGAAAATTATTGCATGTCATTTTTGAGATACTTTTCTGTAGAATTTTATTTAATCATGTATATTGCTGATAACTTAAAAAATATGTAGAAAAATCTATAGGCTTCAGAAAAATATGATTCTAAGTTTGTTAATCTTCTTATGTAATGTACTTCCTAGAAAAAATATGTTTCATGCATGTGCTGTGGGAAAATTTTGAGATGTAGTTCAAGTACCTTTAATGACTGTTTTTTGTTATTTTTGCTAGGGAGCAAACTTTGTATAAAACATGCATGTGATAATTTTTGTACAGTCATTGTATGCTATGAAGAACATAGAAAAAATACTAACTCTGTTGTTTGACACTTTTCACAGTACAAAGTATTTTTATGTTCATAATTATGCCATAGCTTGTTATTTTTGTGTAGGCTAATCCACTCATTCAAATACCATGAAAATCTAATAGTAGACTACTTAGGGTAGTATTGTGCTAGGGTAATTTTCTAAGATTTTTCTAAGCAAGAAAAATAGAGGTTGCTATTCAAACCTATTATTAATTAAGGTTTAATTAAGTGTTGCTTTTTGTGTGATTAAGAAATTAGTAAAGCTTTGGTGTATCTTTGAAGCAATTAATAAGATGTGTTGATTTAGCATATTAGGAGTAGAAGAGAATGCAGTAGATGACATGTGCTTGTAGTATATGTTCTTGGATGATGTTGACTACCTTGCATTCAAACATATCCATTGTATTCATCTCATTCGATGTACCGTTTGCATACATGCTTACGCACATTGCATCATACAGGATCGCAAACCGAGAACCCAGTTGTCATACCCGAGGAGGCCGAGGAGCAGCTTGAGGTGCAGCCATAGGAAGTGCCCCGAAGCCGACGAGGAGGACGTTGAGGAACTTCCGGAGTGCCCCGATCACCGCCCGAGCTCCTTCGAGAGAGGCAAGCCCCGGAGCATTTTCTCCCGGTTTGCAATTATTAATTCAATGCTTTACTTTAATTGATGCATTACGTTCAGGAGTTGTTTGCAACCGTTGTTGCATTATACCTTATTTACCTTTGTTATACTATATCCTTGTTACCCTAGTATCCGTAATCGAGTCAATGCTTAGCTGGCTTAGACCGGTAGAAGTCGGGTGATTTTCTGTCACCTGCGAGCTATAGGTGGTTACCTGGATCTGCTTGGATGACTATGAAGTCATGGTATAACTAAGTGTTAAATGAAATTGAGACCGGACGAAGACTTGCAGAGTTTTGGACTGTAGTGTTTTCCGTCTGTGTCGATTAAGGACCGACCGTTGTTGGGCCTCGAGTCATGTTGAACGCATGCCTTACATTTAGCTGGCCGGATAAAGTACCTTCCGACCGCGAAGCTGGAAGATTATTCGGGCCGAGTAGATTGCCCGCAATGCACTGTGCCGGAGTAGGTGTGGTAGGACACGGGGGCGAGATGATAAGACCAAAGTGCAGTCGGTCGGCCCCCGGGTACATGTGGTTCCTAGCAAACTCGAGATTCCTGGATAATTGACTCGGTGATCAATATCTCACTTTAGCGGGTGAGTGTGGTTTGTGTAAGGAATAAATCACCAGCTGGTTAGGAATCGATTCGAATCGCCATCGCTCCTGGACAGTGAGCACTTGACTTGAGTTACTTCATCGTAGTAATTGTTTATGGAACACTTGGACAGTTATAGTGAATATGACAGTATGGAAGTTGTTTAATGATCATTGGTTATCATTATCTGCTTAATCACATGTTTGCTCTAGTATAGGTGCAAATCTAGTCGACAGGTTAATAACAATTAACTTGACAATAATCCTTTAAAAAGGGTCTTAAAATGCTAAAAATGCTTCTTTTTGCAAATAAGTCAGCTACCCTACTATAAAGCCCTTCATAATCCTTGGTGTCACTTATTTTCGTTTATGTCGGGTAAGTCTAGCTGAGTACCTTCTCGTACTCAGGGTTTTATTCCCACTTGTTGCAGATGGGCAGATGTATTACGTCTACTGTATCAACTGCCTTTACCCTACGATGGGTGATGCTTAGGACCATGGGCATGGTCATTCCTTACATCTCGTCTGATGCTTTTGTTGGAGATAATCATTCGCTGGCACTATATTTGAACTTCGCGTGAGTGTGTGTGGTTTGGCAAATGACTTTCGCTACTTTTATTCGAACTTGTTTTTGTAATAACTATGTTGAAACTCTGATGTATCTAAGATTGCGAACTTTTATGTAATATGTGATGGTGACCGCTAAACTTATTACGATCTTGGCTGGAATGGAAGTTGGTTTGAAATCCTTCGTGATTTTACGGACTACCGGGTTATACGGGCTTAAGTTTGCTAAATCGTCTGCTCTGGCGGATGATTTTCTTAATTAATTTCGTATAATTAGTCGGTTCTATTACAGATCACATAAGCCACGAGCAATCCACTAGAGTACCTTTTGGCTCTCCATCGGGAAAAGGTCAAGAACCCCTTACAATCACCACGATCGAAGCCGGAGACAATTACCACCCTCCGCTCAACGATCCTCGCTGCTCCAAGCCGTCTAAGTGGCAGCAACCACTAAGAGTAATAAGCAAAATCCGCAGCGAAACACGAACACTAAGTGCTTCTAGATGCAATCACTCAAGCAATGCACTTGGATCACTCCCAATCTCACTATGATGATGAATCAATGATGGAGATAAGTGGGAGGACTTTGGCTAAGCTCACAAGGTTGTTATGTCAATGAAAAATGCCAAAGATGCTGAGCTATTGCCGGCCATAGGGCTTAAATAGAAGCCCCCCACGGAATAGAGCTGTTATACCCCTTCACTGGGCACACTACGCTCTGACCGGACGCTCCGGTCATACTGACCGGACCTTGGACTCAACGTCCGGTCCACTGATGGACGCCACGCGTCACTAGCTTCAAACGCTATTCGTCAGATTTCAACGGCTACGAAGCTGACCGGACGATCCGGCAAAACTGACCGGACACTGAAGCCCCAGCGTCCGGTCGAGTACAGTAAGCTCCCCGAGGCGTATTTCTTCAATCAGACGCGTCCGGTCCACCTTGACCGGACATAGACCAGCGTCCGGTGCAATGCCCTAGGTACTGTGCCGCCTGGTCAGTGCGACCGGACGCAGGCAGTCAGCGTCCGGTGCATTCAGATCCAGCGTCCGGTCACTTGATCGACGCTGGCATCTCCTCTGTCTTCTTCACCCTTGATCAAATATGCTAACCACCAAGTGTATCACCTTGTGCACATATGTTAGCATATTTTCTTAAATATTTTTAAGGATGTTAGCACTCCACTAGATCCTAAATACATATGCAATGAGTTAGAGCATTTAGTGGCACTTTGATAACCGCATTCCAATACGAGTTTCACCCCTCTTAATAGTACGGCTATCAAACCTAAATGTGATCACACTCTCTAAGTGTATTGATCACCAAAACAAAATAACTCCTATAAATTATACATTTGCCTTGAGCTTTTTGTTTTTCTCTTTCTTCTTTTCAAGTTTAAGCCCTTGATCATCGACATGCCATCACCATTGTTATGTTATGATCTTCATTAGCTTCTCTACTTGAAGTATGCTACCTATCTCATGATCATTTGATAAACTAGGTTAGCACTTAGGGTTTCATCAATTCACCAAAATCAAACTAGAGCTTTCATACGTGTAGAAGCAACAAGCCGCTGTGTCTGGATGTCTCGATTGAAACACGTCCGTTGGACGACCACAGTCACAATTAGGGACAGGGAGTTCAGGAGGGATGGGGGCATCTTTGTTAGACTCGTTGGGGATACATTTCTCTAGGATGACCCCGTTTTCGCCATAACTGCTTCCGAAACATGTTTTCTATCTATTCATCTAATAAAATGGTTCAAATTAAACATCAATCAAAACAAGACAAATTAATGTAAAATGTAATCATTTGCAATGCAACTAAAATTTTATAAACAACAATTATAGCAACAAAAATATACATGACAAACATACTTCTAACTAAATAATTAACCTTAACATTGACAAAATTAAACTAATATCTTCACCATAGTTCTTAAACATAATTTTCCTACTAACCTTAACTCCCATTCATAATATTCTATCCACCATTCAAACGAAATTAAAATATGCGTCATTACCTTGAACTAGGACGAGGAGGGAGAGAGGTGGCCGGGGAATGGAAGGGAAGAGAGGGAGGCGGCAATGGAGGGTCGGGCTACCGCCGTTCGTGGCGCGGCGGCCGACGTGCTTGACGACGGGCGGGCGTGGGAGCCGCGGCCTTAAGATTGGTGGCGCGGCAGAGCCCTGCCACGTCAGTGGTCAGTGCTTCTGGTCGCCGCCACGTCAGCCCTCCGTTGCGCCATCATGCATGGCGTGGCACAGACATTTGGTCGCGCCAGGGCAATAGACACGGTAAAAAATGTTAGTTAAAAAAAATCAACAGTGTTAGATTTAAAATTAGTTTTGAAAAAGTGTTAAAATTAAAAAAAAAATCGCAGGCACACCGCACACCCAGGATTTACGGATAGAGCACCGCAGACGCCACCTCTCACGCCCGCGCCTCGCCGCGCACGGCGCACCACATCTGACACCTCCACCCCGACGCCGCCGCCGCTGCTCGTCACATTTCCTGGCGCCCGTCAACCGCCAAGCCCCGCGAGTCCGCGACCCTGCGTCTGGGCCTGGGCCTCCCCACCTCTATCCATCCATCCACTGCTGCAGCCGCGGAAATGGCGGCGCCGGCGACGCTGCGCTCGGCGGCAGCGCGGGCGCGCGCGCGCGCAGCGGAGCTCGTGGGAGGGCGGTGGCCGCAGCGGCGCCTGGGGACGACGTCCGCCGCGGAGACGGAGAGCAAAAAGGACAAGGAGGAGGAGGAGGGGGCCGGGGCCGGGTGGGAGCTCTCGGCGGCGCGGGAGTACTACGACTACCGCAAGTCCATCTACGGCGACGTCACGCACCGCGCCCTCCTCGTCGACGCCGTCGGCACCCTCGTCGTCCCCGCCCAGCCCACCGCGCAGGTCAGCACCGTTGCCCGTAGGACATCATTCCCCTCACCCAGTCGGCCAGTCCCGCTTCTTTCTCTTCTACCGGCTCGCTGCGTGCCTGTGCGTTAGTGATCCTTACATCCGGGCTAGTGTCATGCTGTGATGTGGAGTCTGGGTGGTCACTGGGCTGTCCTCTGGGGGGCACGATAGGTTCTCTTCTCAACATTGCAGCTTGAATTGAATTGTCGGGCCTGAATTTTACACTGCCTTCATGTGGCTTCTGTGGCTTATGACACAGATTTGTCTGTAAAAGTTTGTACTCTGAATTATTGACGGTGTGCTCCCTCTGTTTAGGTGTATAAGAGCATTGGTGAGAAGTATGGAGTGAAGTACTCGGAAGATGAGATCTTGATGAGATACAGGCGGGCGTACGAGAAACCATGGGGTGGATCACGTCTCAGGTATACATTTCTGGTATATATAAACGTTGCCACTTACTGACAATTTATCAATTGTGGTCTGATACCTGTATATCTGTTTATCGATGGTAATCACTTAGATCTTGCTGTGCCATACTTTTCTGTTTCGTGTCTGCATGTTATTTTTTGGCTAGACGCAGCGAGTGTTTGGTGATCTGATGCAAGCTCATTAGCTGAGAGGTCAATTCACTGACAATGGAGATTTCTCTTCTTCCTTTTTAATTGGTCTGACTTTGTCCAAGTTTCTGCGTTGTCGACTCCATACAAATCTGCATGAAAATTGGTGTATGGCGCCATTCATGTGCGCAAAATGACATTTTACACGTGCTGACTTCTAGTACACGACATCCTTGTCACTTGTATAAATAACATCTCTCAGTTCAGCTGTTACTTATTAGAAGCCCTAGATTCGCAAATGACGACAAATTGGGAAAAAAAGGAAAGATTGAAAATAGTGGCGTGGTTAGTTGAGGTGTGCTATTGCAGTACTTTGTCATTTTTCTGGTTTGCTTATTTTAGTATCAAGCTGCATATGTTAAGGCTGATTTTCACAAAAAAAAATGTTACTTCTTGAGGCTTCCATATATTTACGTCTCCGTGCACATATATAGACATATAGTTAGGCTTGCCTTTTATGGATGCTCAAAAAAAGGTTACTTCTGCAAAATTATTTTGTTTCCCAAAGAAATTGTATAGTTGGTGGAGTAGTCAATGCTTCCGTATTCGAGCAAGACTACAATGTTGTTTAATCTTATTAATGTTATGTTCCACAATTGGAGTGGAGTTATGGTTTGATTTGTTTATTATTGTGCACTAAATCACTGACTTATATATTTCTATACTTCTATGCCATATTTTCATGTTCGCATAATTCATGTATACACATGTATTTTGTTGTGTTCCCTAATAGATAGTGTGATCAGAACTTTACACTAAAGGTGCATCCATAACACCAATTTAATCTGGCTCCATGTTCTTTTCTTTTCCCCATACTTGGTACTATATACTTATGTACATAGGTTGTTTTGTTGATAAATGTGCCCTCTTCAAAATTACCAGTAGATATCGTTTGAAGAAACCAGTGCGCTACCAATTTAGGTCATTGCTGCACTTTGAAGAAATTTGGATTGATCTTTGTTTCGATTTTGTTTGTCCAACCACGAGATTATTTAGAAAAATATTGACTTGCATATTGTTTTCTTTCCATTGTCAGCTGTTGCTTTTTTTGCTAATTTGAACTGAGAAGCTTGCTTAAACAATCAAGTTGAAAGCCACTCCTATGTATATTAGGGAGTTGATTGGTTGTTTTAACAAATCACACTTGATTTGTGACAGCATGAGGTTCATTTTTCATCTTGTGCCCATTTTTTCTTTTGCGATTACTTATGGCAGTACCCTTGTATTTTTAAACAGAAACCATCCACAGATAATGATATTTATTTACTCTTTTTGTTTATGTTATCTTCGCGAACCCATTCCCTATTATTGTTATCCATGTTGTGCTGTAGTACTTTATACTCCTGATATTTCTCTCAAGTATCTTATTTCTAGAATGCCTTGTATATATTATCATCAATCCATTTCGAGGTTAAGTTACTATACCAACATTGAACAGGTATGTGGATGATGGGAGACCCTTTTGGCAGCACATAGTCACTTCTTCAACAGGCTGTTCAGATGCACAATACTTTGAGGAACTTTATCAGTACTTTATGACAGAAAAGGTTAGATTAATTGTGTAGTCAGCAGAAGAATATTCTTTGCTGTCTCTGACTTCAGCTGGACTAACGAGAAGCTTTTTATGCTTGCTAGGCCTGGAAGTTTTGTGATCCTGATGCTGAAAATGTATTTAAAGCTTTAAGGAAAGCTGGTGTTAAAACTGCCGTTGTTTCCAATTTTGATACCCGTCTACGACCACTTCTGCAGGTCTTGAAATGTGACCACTGGTTTGATGCAGTTGCAGTCTCTGCAGAGGTTTGTCTACTTGTCTTGTTATTTCTTTGACTTATGTTAAAAACAGATGGCTTCGTTGCAGAAATCTTGTACTTGCAATTCCAAGTAATCATGTTTGTATTATATACTATTACCTACTGCTACTGTGATCTAGCGTAGTGCTTCTTTTTTCTGTAAAAAAGTTTTTTTTTGTGTGTGTTTTGTATCTCATAATGCAATTGTTTCCAACCTATACTATCAGGTTGCAGCAGAGAAGCCAAATCCAATAATATTTTTGAAGGCTTGTGAGCTCTTAGGTGTGAAGCCTGAAGAAGCTGTGCATGTTGGCGACGATCGTAGAAATGATATATGGGGAGCCAGAGATGCAGGCTGTGATGCTTGGCTCTGGGGCAGCGATGTTCGATCCTTCAAGGAGGTATAATTTCTATTTATTCTTGACACCTTGTTCTAGAGATCTATCTTGACAGCGTGCTAATAGATTCCAGCATCAGAGCACGGTCATGATCGGTTATTGGATTGAACTAGTGACAGTAAGGATAAGTGTGGGCATGCTGCGTTGCACTGCACTGGCCTGTGCTGTGTGGGTAGCATTGATTGTTAGTGTGGTACGGCAGGTCTGTCATGTGCCACAGGGGAAATGGTCTGTGGTCCAGCACGTCTCTCTGTGGCCAAAGAACAGTCCAGAATGGATCGACACGTCAAAATGTATCAGACATTTTGTGGCCTGTCTCCACCACATGAAATGGATGCTTCTTGGTGTTCTTGGGGGTGGGCATTGTAGATTTGTAGGATTGGATAAGACCAGCT
Source organism: Miscanthus floridulus (assembly GCF_019320115.1). Taxonomy (NCBI): domain Eukaryota; kingdom Viridiplantae; phylum Streptophyta; class Magnoliopsida; order Poales; family Poaceae; genus Miscanthus; species Miscanthus floridulus. The sequence goes on along the minus strand of NC_089581.1, from coordinate 138,877,855 downwards.
GCAGCAACGCAGCATTGCCAAGAGCTTTCTGTCCCTCCTTATTACCTATTTTTGTTCTTGGCATGCCTTTGTTCTTTGGGAATGAGCGCTGACTCCATCCTGATCTCTGTTTTTCACTGGTGCGCTCTTCTTGATGCAGGTCGCGGAGCGGATCGGTGTATATGTGACGAAGTGAGGATGGTGAATAACTGAATATACAGAGACAGAGGCAGTACCAAGGATCGCGGTCGTGAAGCCAGTGACCCATCCTTGTGCTGCTAGAGTTAAATTTACCGGGCTGGTCTGTAGGCTTGTAGCTGTATGACTAACTTATTAAGGTTCTGTTGAACTCTTTACTGGAGCCATGATGTTGGTGCCTGAGATCTGCTTGCCCCCTAAATTGGGATGATGTGTTGATCTGTTCTGCGTCTCGGAATGTTAGATATCTGACAGTTTTTTTTATTTTTTTGAGAATCAGACTGTTTCTTTTCGGAAACCATCGCTGCCGACCAGTCGGATGGAATCCGTCTGCCGACCCCCCTCCCCCACTCGCGATTACGGCCCAGGAGCGCGCTAGGCCCAGCCGAAGCCCATGCAGAGCAAGCCATCCGAGTCGTTGCTGTTCCTTCTCTTTTCTTTCCGTTCCGTTTCCTAACGTACGTGCGTCGAACATGGGGAGTGCGGTATGGTAGTTGCGTTTTTTTCTTTTTCTTTTTCTTTTCTCTGTGTTGTTTTATTTTTTTTCCTTTTCTTTTATTTCCTTTGTGTGTTTTTTCTTTCCTTCTTTGATTTCTTTTTTTCTTTCTTTTCATTCATTTATTTTCCTTTTCTTTTTTCTTTTTCGTGGACTTTTGGCATTCTTTTGATTTTCTTTATTCTTTTATTCTTTTTATTTTTATTTTTATTTTTTGTTTCCTTCCTTGCTTCTATTAGTTTTTTTATTTTTATTTTTTTTGTTTTCTTATCTTATTATTTTTAATATTCATACATTTTTTTTATAGAATTAATAATTTTGTTTATTTTATTTTCTACTTTTGTATTTATTATCTATTATTTTCGTTCCTTTTCTTCTATTTATAATTTTATGTTTCATTTTTTATTTACAGATACACACGATGTTCATGTAGTATGTACGTAATGTTCTATGATATATTTTTTCATGTCCGCGAGTAGAAATGTGATGTTCAACGATGTATTTTGTGATGTTCAGTAAAGATACATTGATGTTTTAGGATATATTTTGTGATATTCGGTAGCATTTTTCTTCTTTTTATTTGACTTTAATTAATTACTTCACTAATTTTATTATTTTATTTTTATTTCATGATATTTTGTGATGTCCATGTAGTATACTGATGATGTTCTATGCTATATTTTGATGATGTTCGTGTAATGTTAATGTGATGTTCTACGATATATTTGTTATGTTCGGTAGTATACATTGATGTTCTCTGATATATTTTTTGATGTTCTATAGTTTTTCTTCTTCTTTTTATTTGACTCTAATTAATTACTTTACTAATTTTATTATTTTTATTTTACATTTCATGCTATATGTGATGTTCACGTAGTATACATATAATGTTCTATGCTATAATTTATGATGTTCGTGTAGTGTTAATATGATGTTCTATGATGTATTTGTGATGTTCGGTAGCATTTTTAATTCTTTTTGTTCGGCTATAATTAATTACTTCACTAATTTTATTTTTATTTTTTATTTTTAACATTTCATGATATATGTGATGTTCACATAGTATACATACGATGTTTTATGCTATTTTTCGCGATGTTCGTATAGTGTTAATGTGATGTTCAACAATTATCTTTAAATACATGTTTATTATGAGATAAATGTTCGTTAATTTTTTTATTGAAATATATCCACGTGGGATTTTGTTTTGAAGAGTTAACGAATACGATGGTGTAATCGGATTTTAATTAGGATACTTGGTTTAGGAGTTATAATTTTTTTACTTCAAAAAGCATAGGATATGTGCTGATGTAAGCAATTTTGGATCTATTGCATGGTTGCTGTCTGGTTGGACTGGTTGGTTGCGTGAAATGTGGGCATGAACGGCAAAACCGGTCCAAATACAAAAGAAACAACCCAATTTCAAAAATAGTAATCATGGGGGTGGAGGGTCGGCGGGGGGCTGGGCGCTGACCCAGTCGGCATATAGACGCCCCGTTTCTGTTTGCTGGTATCGTTTACAGCCTCGTTGGCTTTGGGTAGGAAAGCAGCACTTGTGATGACACAAGAAAGTTCGGCCACTGGGTATTTGGTGGCCCGTTCGCAGCCAACACAGGCAATCATTACCCAATTCGCTTGATTGTATCAGCCATGCTTATCAGCCATTCAACTATGATACAATGTTTTTCTCTCACAACAAAACAGCATCAGCCCACTTATAAGTCAAAGAAACGATCAATCGAACATGCCGTATGGGGTTGGCCAGGCCCGACTACGAAATGTATTTGGATATCCCCACCCGTCCATCCGAACGTTTAAATCGGTTCATCTCCGAACCCGGATGTTCAATGTACCTTTTAGATTTATTGGTATCCAAATTTGGGTATTTAATGTTCGATACCAAATTTGAATCAAAATTTGATACCGAATGTGAATCACACATCTGACAGACTGACACGGATATGTAGTATTTTTTTAGTATCCGGCTACTATCTGTTCATATTTCTATCTAATGAACCCGACAATATCCATATCGATTTTGAATTTAAGAAAAAAATAACTATATGTATTCATATCCATATATATGAATATATCTGTTTGCATTCGATCCTTTTTTTCATCCCTAGTACCTTTAGTCATGACTCGATTGAAGGAAAATTATTTATAACCCAATTTACCCTTTTATGATTGACGTGGTGCCATGTAAGACAATTGATGTTGCATCACATCAAGCAAAATGTTGCCTAACCATCCATGGTATATATAAAAACAAAAATGGCTTTAAAAGTCGAGACAAAGTCCCGAATTTATAATGGAGTACGGGAGGGAAAAAAACCGGACTTTGTGAATATTCGAGAGGTTTGAAAAATGAGAAAATTCTCTCATTGCCACTAAAAATTATAACATTTTTCTGATTGCCATCAAAATTTCCAAATTTCTGTTAAAACCTATTAAGTTATAGTCGCTAACAGCTGGGCCCCACCGTTTATCCTTTGTTACGGTCGCCCCTGAGTTCCTTTCCCCGCACTGGCGACTCCGCGGTCCGCGCCGCCGCCGCTCCACCGTCCCCGCGCCGCTGGCTCCTCTCGCGGAGCGCGCGACTCTCCTCCATCAATGGCTCCTCTTCCCCGCTTCGGTCCTCTCCTCGCCGCTTTTCTCGGGTGCGCCGACGAGCGTGCCGGCCGCGGACAGCCAGCCACGAGCGTGCCAGTGCCCTTCTCAGCTCTGCTCTTCATCGCCGCTTTTGTCAGGAGCGAGCACGACGACTGCGAGGGCGCCGGCCACCTTCTTCCCGGCTAGCCTCCGCTTCCCCGCGGAGCGCCTGCTGCGATCGCTGCCGACCGCCACCCCGCTGTCCTGCCTCCTCGCGATGGCCGGGGGCCGCCATGGAAGCGCGATGGGCCGGTGATGGGCGAGGGCGCGCATCGGCGGTACCGCGGACCGCGGTAAAGCGGGCGACGGCGCGACGCAACTCAGCAACAGCACAGGAAGGCAACGCGGCTCGTCGCGATAGGTGCAGAGCGCCTGCTGTGGGGGCGCCAGAGGTCGATGAGCCGCGGCGGGAGCAGCGCGCCGCGAGCCGTCCGGGCCTGCAGGAAAGGAGAAGCCGCCGCGGATGGCGTCGGGCGCGAAGTAGATGGAGAGGCATGGCGAGGCTGCCATGTGGGAGGTATCGATATGGAGGAAGGCAACTGGGTACAGTTGTCTGATGGCTGGCCATGGTCGGAGATCAAGGAGACATATTTTGGCCACTTATCAGCCGATTTTGAGCAAAATAATAGCGTTTTTCTTCCATAGTAAATCTGCATGAGCCATTTTTCTAGACAGCCGACCAGGACCTGGGCAACTATGGAATCGTTATAAATTTCAAGGAATTCTCATTATAGAAATGACCTTTCTTTCCCCATTCAGTGAATGTTCGACGTTTTGGACGTGACAAGGCAAACCAAAACTAGCTGGAGTAGGATTATTCTGGGCAGCAGCGGAAACAATCACGTGTTCGTGTTTTTTCACACGAGCTATATGCACGCTGTCGACCGAACGAGTTAGAATAAATATCGCATCATATATACAAGTACAACGTGCGTCGTTCGAGCGCACAAGTCAGACAAGGAAATACAAGAAGAAAAAGGCGTGCCGCAGCTAAGCTGCCGCTGCCTATGTACACGTTGTACACGTACGATTTGTACGACCAGCACGAACAGAGATAGCGAAGTGATAGAGGCAAAGGCAACGAACGAGCACGCATCTGTGTTGTTTTTGTCGATCCGAATCGTTGCCCAGTGACTGACTAGTTTAGGGCTGGTTTGGCAGTTTTTTTTTTTTTTTTTTTTTTTTTGCTTCGTTTTTTTAGGAGGCAGAGCTGGTGTCCGGTGAAGCCGGTTTTCCAGGCTTCACTGGCTCTTTGAAAGGGAGAAAAATAATCTCTCGCTACAAGCAAAATATTCCCTACAAGCTAGAGCTGTTTTAGAAGAAATCCTTCCAAACAGAAACAAGGTCTTAATCAATTTACCCTTCTGATGACGCTGTTAAGCTTATCGTTTATGACCTGCATGCTGGAGGGCTATGTTTAATTAATTTCTTGTGCCCCGTTGGGCTCAAGATTTAGACTTTTGCCGATACTAATGCTTTCGTTTAATTAGATGCTGTGTGTGCTTAATTATATTGTAATAAATAACACCATCCCTGCTGACCGGACCGGATCGGATCAGATGACTTGCCCACCAGAAGCAACTACCGCCGTCGACCTTTTGGTGAATATATACGCTGTGTGTGCTTAATTATATATGTGTACTAGTATATACGTAGTTCCACTTGAGTATAATATGCATGTACACATATGTCACGGATTGTCACGTCTTGACCTTGCTTGTTCCTGTGTTTAATTAAAGTATACACCGAATATAGAGAGCATGCATGCACCAGTGTGATCGATCGACTGACGCCACAAAACAAATCACAGCGCACGTACGATGTCAGTCAAACCGAACCCGCGCAACAACGCGGAACAAGGTCATGTTCGGCGGCACTGTTTCAACGGTAATTTTCAACAAACGAACAATATTTTTTTCCTAACAAATTAGCATAAGCATCGGTATAAACTAAATTTCAGCGAAACAAATGGGCAAGAGACCGGTCGTACTAACTAATTCGGACATATACTGTCCGTACATGTAAAATACAGCGCAACTATGCGGCGACCTAATTAAGCACGCCACCGGCCTTAATAATATTTATTTATATATAGGTAGACTGGATCGTCTCCGCCACGTGTATACACGTGCATCAAATAAAACCACTGCGTTGACTAAGCATGGATGGGACACTGGGCTGTTTAATTTTTTTTCTTCCACCCCACGCTGCCAAAAAAACCATGTAATTTGAGTACTGTTTGTAGGGGACTCACGGGCACGCGATGGGCCCACACGTCAGGGAGACTTGACCTGGTCTGTCTGTTTTGCTCCCGGGGCGAGGCCTTTATTTGTGTCAGACGTCTGATTTTAAACGTTTGGGGCTGGAGTGCTGCCTAATGTTGATGCTGCCTAGACGGCTTCAAATCAAACATCCCTATATACGCTCCATCGAATGGCCTTGGTGGCGTGGCTTCTTGCTGCGTCATCGACAGTCAGAGGATGAACCAAGGGACCGGACAAATTAATTAATTAAACGGGATTAGGTTGCCCGGCCGCTGAATTTAATTACAGAATAAGTCAGATAATTTCTCTTAATATATTACGTATAAAGTAGGAGTATATACGCTTACTACTTAATTTCATCTGCTACCAGGTCAAGGCGCGACATGCACGATTTTTTTTTGATGGTAGCGCCCGAACGTCTGGCGTGCGAGCGCGTCTGGACACCGGTCTCTTACGGAATCTCTCCCCCCCCCCCCCCCCCCCCCGCACACGGAACCTGTCCGCCCCCCGCGTATAGATCAGAATAGAATGGAACCCGCCCCTGTCCTCCATTCCCCACCGCGCCCCTGTCACCCGTTCCCCAATGCACCCTGTTCCCTCCCCGTGCCCCCTGTCCCAAAAGAGCATAAAACACTTCAACTGTAACATTGCAAAACATATGAAAAAACTATGTAGTGCAATATCGGGTTGTAAATAGTGCAACATCGAAAAATATGTAGTGCAACGTTAAAAACAGGCACTGCAACGTCGAAAAATATGTACTGCAACAACGAAAAATATGTACTGTAACATCGAAAAATATGTACTGTAACATTGAAAAACATGTACTATATCACCAAAAAAATATGTACTGCAACATCAAAAAATTATGTACTACGAGTTGTGTTTTGGATGGAGGGAATAGGACCCCAGAGCTCGCCGGAACCCTAGCCACTGCCGCGTCCCTTAAATCCATAGGAGGAGGAGGAGGAGGAGGAGTGCTCAGATCTAGAGGAAGAGAAGGAGGAGGAGGAGGAGGAGGGCTCAGATCCAGAGAAGAACCAACCTACCTCGTCGGAGCCACCGCCGCCGTCCTCGTCTCCAGTGGGGGTCGCATGGAGGTCGCGGAGGAGGGGAGGGAGGGGCGACAACGACCTAGCCCGGAGAACAGTGCGCATCGCAATAGCAAGTGGGTGCGGAGGAGCCGAGGGAGAGCGGGCGAGCGGAATGAGCGAGTGGGAGCGACGGGTCATGGACGGGATGGGATATGGCGCGGGGGGCACGGGCGCTCGGTCGAGTCGTTCCCGTGTGCGGGTCCGTCCGGATGGGACGGATGCCCACACAATATCATTATCGTTTTTTTTGTGGAGCTAGCGCACCAAATAATTAGGCACGTTCGATTCCGTCGTACTTTGGTACCATCGTGCATGGCTTCAAAAAAAGTAGAGCTTGTTCTAGCTAGTAGCTAGTGCGCGCACTAGGATTTGCCGCCGTTGTCGTCTCTTTTCGGTGGATGCTTTGCCACTCATCTCCCCTGTTGGCAGCCTCTACGTTGTTGTTATTTCCCTGGCAGGTCTAGTCGCTCAGGTTGTGGCGGAGGGCCCTCTCCCTACTGCGCTTCTATCTTTCTGTTGCGTTTTTCGTCTTAACCACTACCTCTATGATTTTATAAGCTGTGCTATGGGTTCTCTCAAAACTGTGTCGTGTAAGCCGCTCTTTCGGCACACTCTTTTTTTTAATGAATTATATGTGAAGTCATGTTTAAAAAAAAACTTATAATTTAAGATGGAGAGATACTTGAGGAGGGTCAAAAGGAGCATTTCCCTCGGTGGATGCATGATGTTTTGGACATTACAAAGCAAAGATCGAAACTAGCCGGATCGAGTAGGACCACGTGCTGCTTCAATTTACTACCGACTGGCGGCGCAACGTATTTGGTTTTTTTCACACGTTCTTGCTCCATAGAGAACGTGCGTACGTGCGCATACGACCTTGCTCCATATGCACGCGTGGCGCACGGCGAGTTTCATGTATATATACAACGTGCGCTGGACTGGAGCGCACAGGTCAGACTAGGAAAGACAAAAAGGCTTGGCAGCAGCCGCAGCTACCACTGCACTGCCTACGTACACGCAGGTACACGTACGATATGTACGACAAGCAACAACCGATCGATAGCCAAAGTGAGAGAGAGGCAAGGCAACCAACGAGCAGGCGTGTCGATCCGATCGCTGCCGCCCCAGCCCTATACACAGCCAAGAGTTAGTTTTAGAACTATTGGGTACTGGCCTGTTGCTTTAATTGTTTCGTTTTATTACATTTATTTTGGTTTAGGAATAAAAAAGGGCAATTTATTTAGTGGTAGATGACATGTCTATACTTGATTTACGTACGCCCACACCCACAACATGTACAACGAAACAAAACACGGTGCATGCACGTACGATCGATGTCAAATTAAACGGAAACCCCAAATTAACAATGTCGTCGTCGTCGTCATCATCCGTAGCTCTGATCCACAAGAGATTGACTAGCGAGCACTACGACTGGTCGTACTAACTAATTCGGATATATGCATGTAAAATACGGCGTAACTAATATGCGGCCGGCGACCTAATTAAGCACGGAACCCGGTCTCTAGCTACCACGGAACATACACGTGATGCAATCAAATGATGAAACCACTGCGCTGACTAAGCATGGAACGACCGGGTGGTTGTTTAATTTTTCTTTCCCCCACACCCTCACCCCGGCCGGGGACCCCACACCACACACACAAATAACATGTAGTAATTTACAAATACGATGGCCCCCGCACGTCAGCGAGACATGCATTGAGCGCGACAAATTTTGAACTGGCGCAGGACGAACTATACATATGGCTCGTTGCTGCATCGTGACAGTCAGACGATGAACCAAGAGACCGCCCGGACAAATTAAACGAAACTAGCTAGGTTGCCTGCCGGCCGGCCGTTAAATTTAGGTCCTATCTGGATCAAAGAGATAATAGTTAGCTGCTAATCATTATCTCCTTGATGAAAAGGGTTTAAATAATAATTTAGTTAATTGTTAGCTGAATACACAACTAATAACTATTTCACTAGCCGGACCAAACTAGCTCATATTAGTTGTGACCTTTTAGTCAGAAGATAACTATTAGCAGCTAATAATGGATCAACTGGCCCTTACAAAACAAGTTAGATTAATTTCCCTCGGATTGTACAGCACTATATGCTTAATTACTACTCAGAGATGATCAAGTCAGATTAATTTCTCTCGATTGGAGCACTAATTTCATCTGCTACCTGATGATCAGGGCGCAACTTTTTCTTTTCTTTTTTGGCAGAGCTAGCGCACCAAAAAAGTCAGACATGTTGGACTCGATTCCATCGTACTTTGGTACCATCGCGTGGCTTCCCAAAAGACAGGGCATTTATATATTTACCATTATCATGGATGACATCTTACACTGTATCACTGACACATAAATCATTAACATGGTACTTTTTATACCACTCATATTATAATGATAATAAATATGTAAATAATTCCCAAAAGACTAGGCCTAGCTTGTTCTAGCTAGCGCATCACAACTACTCCTAGCTTGTACTCCATGTACTATGTATGTGCTACAGTGTTGAACGTGCAACGGCGCGGCACAACATGCTCGTGAAGCTTGCATTGAGTTCGTTCATTCCCCCCTAATTCAGCCGCTGGTTTTGGATCGACCACGATTCAAAATCCAAAGTAGTAGTAATTGGAGCAAAGAAAGAAAAAAAAACTCTATACAACACCATTGCACAACATCCCGCGTGCGACACCCTATGATTGCTCGACTTGTGTCTCCAGGCCCCAAGTGCGCGGTTGAATCGAGTCCGCGATTCCTTTGAAGCAGGGTGCCTGATCACAGGGTATCGCGCATGGGGTGCTGTGCGACGGTGTCACTACCGGATACAGGAGCTTTGCCGAGTGCCACTCGGCAAAGCCCCAAAAATACTCGGGAAAGCGTTTGCCAAGTGCTACACTCGACAAACGACACTCGGCGTTGGTTTTAACGACAAAGAGCTGTTTGCCGAGTGTTAATCATTGGGCACTCGGCAAAGACTATGCCGAGTCAAAAAAAAAACACTCGGCAAACATTTTTCGAAAAAAAACAAGTCACCGGCGGCACCACCACCACAGCCGCCGGCCACCACCGCCACCACCACCACCACAGCTGCCGCCCACCACCGCCACCACCACCACCACCACCACCACCACACCACACCACGCCGCCCGTCGCCAGCCGGCTGGATCCAGGAGAGGGAGGGCCGGATCCGACCAGGAGAAGAAGAAGGGGAGGGGCCGCCGTCGCCGCGTTGCTCGCCGTGGAGCCTGCCGCCGGAGGGCTCCTAACCATCAGATCCACGGATCCACCACCATCGGGATCTAACCCACCGGATCCACCGCCGGAGGACACCTCTCCGTCGGATCCGCGCCGTGGTGGCTCCATCCCACCGGATCTGCGATGCCACCCGCCGGTGGAGCCATGGAGGGAGGGGAGGAGGGCGGATCTGCATCGCCACCCACCGCTGCTGCTGCTCCGCATCGCCGGGAGGGGCCGAGCCGCCCTACGCCATAGACGGGAGGGGCTAGGCTGCCTCGCGTGCGGCCGTGAAGGGCCCCCCAAAGGGAGGGTAGCGGCGCGGCGGCGCCGAAGAGAGGGCGTGGGCAGGCGGATCTGAGGAGGAGGCAGGGGAGGAGGGAGGGGAGGGGCATCCGTGGGAAGAAGAAGGGGGGAGGGGAGGGGCATCCGTGGGAAGAAGAAGGGGGGAGGGGAGGGGCGCCGTCGGGGGAAGAAGAAGGGGGAGGGGAGGGGCGCGCTGGGCCAAAAAGGGAGGAGGGGAGGGAGGGGAGGGGCGACGGCAGGGGAAGAAGAAGGGGGAGGGGAGGGGCGTCCGCTGGAGCTGATTAAAAATATTTTTTTCCTTTGCTGAGTGTCCTAGATCTAGGCACTTGACAAAGTTTTTTTTTCATTTTTTTCTTTTCCTTCTTTCCTAGAAAAAAGATTTTTTTCTTTGCCGAGTGTTCTAGATCTGGGCACTCGGTAAAGTTTTTTTTTTCATTTTTTTCTTCTCCTTCATTCCCAGAAAAAAGATTTTTTTGCTTTGCCGAGTGTCCTAGATCTGGGCACTCGGCAAAGTTTTTTTTTCATTTTTTTTTCTTCTCTTTCTTTCCCAGGAAAAATATTTTATTTCTTTGCCGAGTGTCAAAAAAAAAACAATCGGCAAACCCCCTCTTTGCCGAGTATTTTTTTACACTCGGCAAACCTCCTCTTTACCGAGTGTTTTTTTGCCGAGTGTTTTTAGCGCAGCACTCGGCAAATAACTTGTTTGTCGAGTGCCCGAAAAAATACACTCGGCAAACATAAAAACACTCGACAAATTTGACGTTTCCGGTGGTGTGTTGCATAGATTTTTTCTTTCCCTTAGTCATTATGTATGAGCAAATATATAATTGCAAGGCAATGCATGCTGGCTGCCCTGTATTTCAGATCGAGATAATCTGTACAGTTTAATTTCCTCCTCCCACAAACAAACACAAATTTTTGACGATTTATACACAATAAAACTAAGTCTACATGCGCAGTCGACTGGACTCGACTCAACTATCTATCCATCGAGACCTCCAAGAATCGATTCCTTCCTCCACATCCAATTGCTTCAACCATGCAAGTGCTAGCTACATTAGGTATAGTTGATCTTCACTAATTGGCCCAATGGTCAATTGGGCCCTTGGATCCGCGTTCTGATCGGGGGCGCCCAACCCTAATATGGTTGGTGGGTCCTCGTCACACAGCGCCATAAATAGGAGGTGAGGGCCGGGGTGCCAAGCACGAGGTTCGCCTGAGCCACCTAGCACCCCAGCTACAGTCTAAACCCTAACCGATCACAGAGGGGGCGCTGCCAGCGACGGAAAGCGCCGCCACTGGCCAATGCCGCCACTGCACCGATGCCCTTCGACTCAGCACCACCACCGGGTCTTCCCCAGGCACAACGATGACGAGCCCGTCTTCCTCGAAGGCGGCCGATGGTTTGCACCACCTTCACCCCTCTCTCTCTCACTTTATCTATTAATCATGCACTGGTATATGTTTTAGGACTTGTTGTTTACTCCAAATACATGTACACACGCTAGATCTATGGCTAGTGATCCTGTTTTAGGTTTATCAAAGGTATCAGACGCCTAACTAGGTGTAGATCTAGCTTATCGGATAAGAAAACTGAGTAGAAGCATTTAGAAGAGGTGATAGATTCATTTTCGGATCTAAACAGAGGGTTCATCGAACCCTAAACCTAAAATCGGGGAAGAAAGGAAGTGAAGAAGGGCATGGGGTTTTGAAAATCAACTCAAACCCTAACCCTAACCCGCGTTATCGACAGAATATGCTCGGTAGTCCACCGAGGGGTATCCCGCGATGGTAGATTTATCGGTGGAGGTGCGCGTGATCAGGAACCAGATGGTGACACAAGGCGCAGAGACAGCGATTTAGACAGGTTCGGGCCGTCTGATCGACGTAATACCCTACGTCCTGTGTCTTTGTTGTATTGTATTGATCTGGACGACCAAGTAGCTTGATGTAGCCTATCCGCTAGAGGACCCCTGCCTCTCCTTATATAGTCTGGAAAGATAGGGTTACAAGTAAAGTATCATATTTGGTACTATATAATGTCTTGTGGTGCACGCCGAGCAGCACCGTGCACGCCTTGATCTTGTAGGCCGGGTCACCTCCGATGGTGCGGCCCATGTCTTGGGGGCCATACCCCCACAGTTAGTCCCTGAGCCTGACAGTAGGTGACGCAGTCACGTGGTGCCAGAGTCATAAAGTAGAAGACCAGCCGAGCAGGCAGCCAGTCCCCGGGCGTAGCATCGAGATGAGAACAAGCACATTCACTGCAAGGTGAAGTGTGCCCACTTAGTCCCCGAGCCTGCTGAAAGATGAAGAATGAATCTTGTAGCAGGGTCAAAGAAGTCTGAAAGCTTGCTGACGTCGTCTGACATGCGCGTATCAAGACCCCAGACGTGCTACCCAAGATCAGCACCCTGATCCGAACAGCATGGAGCAGCTTGATAGCACACCGACGAGACGTAGCAAGATCCGGGCAGCAAGGGAGTCCCCGGCGTCACTGGCGATGACCGAGCACCGAGGAGCGAGGAGTTCCCGGCGTCGCTGGTGATGTCCGAGCACCGAGGAGCGAGGAGTCCCCGGCGTCGCTGGCGATGACTGAGCACCGAGGAGCGAGGAGTCCCCGGCGTCGCTGGCGATGTCCGAGCACCGAGGAGCGAGGAGTCCCCGGCGTCGCTGGCGATGACTGAGCACCGAGGAGCGAGGAGTCCCCGGCGTCGCTGGCGATGTCCGAGCACCGAGGAGCGAGGAGTCCCCGGCGTCGTTGGCGATGACCGAGCACCGAGGAGCGTGGAGTCCCCGGCGTCGGTGGCGATGACCGAGCACCGAGGAGTCCCCAGCGTAGGCGGCGATGTCCGAGCACCGAGGAGTCCTCAGCGTAGGCGGCGAGGTCCGGGCACCGAGGAGTCCCCGGTGTAGGCGGCGAGGTCCGAGCACCGACGTAGCTGACGATGTCCATGCGGTGAAGTGTGCCCACTTAGTCCTCGAGCACGAAGTATCCGTGCGCCGATGAGTAACCAGCGTAGTTGGCGATCAGTTCGATCAACTGGTCGGCGACGGAGTCCATGAACCAAGCGGTCCGACCAGTTGATCGGTGGAGAAGTCCGAGCACCAGGTGGACGATGATCCTGCAATACAAACATATAGAACGGGTAGTACATGATGTAAAAATAAATGAACTCTAGAGAAAAATCAGCAATGGTGATGAAACGGCATATGCAGTTCGGCGATCAGTTGGCGTGAAAATATATTTATGTTTAATATAAACCGCCTGAACAGTTAGTGTGTAGCTGAGTCTCCAGCCCTAGCTAGCCCATAGTCTATAACGTCGAGCGCGGAGCCCGTGCACGTGTAGGAGGAACAGGCGTGATCAAGGAGCCGCTGCCGACCACCCATAACGCAGAGGGCAGACGCCCGTGCATGTGTAGGGAGGAGCTGGAGACATGGCCATCTCTGGAGGCGTCCGAGCATCAACATGACTGTTTGGTGGTTTAGAAAATCGTTTAAAGAGAAAATATGGAGAAAACAGTTCGGAGAAACATTATGGCGATATACGGAGATTGGAGAATATTTAGAAAAATATTAAAGCATGACTTAGCTTTGGATGGAGCGTCTAGTCGGCGACGTATGGCGTTATCTGGTCGGCGTTGACGGTGAACACCTAGCGGGCGATGAGTTGTTGGTGAAGGCGAACTCAGAGGTGGTTCCAAGATTGGATCTGCTGTCGTAGGGGCTGGTGTATCAGTGATGAATCGTCGTCGTGGACCAACATGGATCTCCACGAGATTGATGACGAGAACGTGTTGTTGATTTGAGGTCCATCTGGCTCGCCATGGATCAAGCGCACACCCCTACCTGGCGCGCCAACTGTCGACAGAATATGCTCGGCAGTCCACCGAGGGGTATCCCGCGATGGTAGATTTGTCGGTGGAGGTGCGCGTGATCAGGAACCGGATGGTGACACAGGGCGCAGAGACAGCGATTTAGACAGGTTCGGGCCGTCTGATCGACGTAATACCCTACGTCCTGTGTCTTTGTTATATTGTATTGATCTGGACGACCAACCCCTGCCTCTCCTTATATAGTCTGGAGAGACAGGGTTACAAGTAAAGTATCATATTTGGTACTATACAATGTCTTGCGGTGCACGCCGAGCAGCGCCGTGCACGCCTTGATCTTGTGGGCCGGGCCACCTCCGATAGTACGGCCCATGTCTTGGGGGCCATACCCCCACACGCGCGAACCGCTCAAGGAAGATGAACAGTAAGGAGGACTCGCTGTTTACTCCAAATACATACACACACGCTAAATCTATGGCCAGTGATCATGTTTTAGGTCTATAGCATGGAGCTGTACATGTTGGAGAAGTTCCATCTATCGGATCAGGTCCCTTTTTCAAGCAATTGATGAGCGCTCTCGGCCGGCCGGTTGCTAGGCTATAGCTACACCTACAGCCTGATATCGCTACCTGGTTTCTGCTTTGGCGGCGTCGAGCCCGAGAGGAGCCTGGTGGTGACGGCCACCGTCGACAGCTTGCCGGGGCTGACGACCGCCGCGAGGGCGATGCCCCTCCTGCCCTTGCGCTCCTTGATGGTGTCGAGGCGCGGCGACCACGCGCGGCCCCTGGCGGCGACCACCAGCTGCTCGTAGTGCTTCCTCAGCTCGGGCGTGCTGCACAGCGCCCCGGCGCACGCCTCGCCGTTGTCGTCCTTGGCGGCCCTGCTGCTGGCCGTGATGGCCCCGATGAGGAACTCGGGCGTGACCTTGATGACCGTGCGCCCGTCATCGCCCTTCACGTACTCGAACGGACTCCGGGGCCCTCCCGCGATGGACGGCGACGACGAGCCCCCTCCAGCGCCGCCACCTGCAGCCCTGTCGTAGGAGAGCGCGGCCAGCGACGTGGCGGTGACCGCGTCGTAGCCCTGCGGGAGGCGGTCCACGGGGAGCACCAGGTAGGTGCCGCCGCCCAGGAGCCTGTCCTCGATGGCCAGCACGGGCGCGGGGCGGCCCAGGTAGAAGGCGTCGGCGCGGCACACCACGGTGCCCGCCACCTCCAGCATCACGTGCCCCGCCAGCTTCCCGTGCCGGGCCGCCCGGGACTCCCCGCCCCACAGCACCAGCCGCGCCTTCCGCCGCCGCGACAGCAGCGCCCCGCAGAAGCACGGCGCCAGGAGGCAGCCATTGCCGCCCATGGTAGGTATACTACTCCTAGCTACTAGTAGGGTCTCCGGTTCACCCACTGGCGCGCGATGGTAGGAATAGGATCGGAGGAGCTAGAAGATGACTACTACTAGCTGGCCTGGGTGTGTACAGGCACAGGCAGGCAGCACTCGTTCGGCTGCTGGGCTGGTGGCTGCATATATCGATCAGATCGGCGTGTGGACATGGCCGGGATGGGTACTGGGTAGTAGGTTTGACCGACGTGAGGGCTAGGGCAGTGCCTGGGCTGGGATGGGAGGGGTCGAGCAGCAGCAGCAGCAGAAGCTAGCAGCTCGTCGGCGGTCAAAGTCGACGGCGTGCTGCGCCGCGTGCCTCTCGTTTATTTGCTTTATTTTCGCGCGGGAAAAGGTCCAAGGAAACCCTTTTTAACGAGACGTGCATGCTGGTGCTGCTGTTTTCGTTGCTGACTGGTGGGGCCGGTTCGATCAAGGTCTTTTCTGCCTTTAATGCGATCGATCGATCCGAGATGTGTGTGGTTTCAAGCAGCTGATCTGGTGCTGTCAAAGTAATAACCTTGTACTAGTATACCCCTGGCTGGTAATGCTGCTTTGATTTAACTTATTAGGTTACAAATGGTTATTTGGTTAGTATGAACGTACTCCTACGTCAGTCTAGTGCTAGTACTAGTAGTAACTTGTATGGCGCGGCTACCGAATAGTTGTACATGCCGTATTGGGGTGGATTACTCAACTTACTAGTCTATATGCGTAATTAACTGCGGTTTATGTTAAGATGAGACCAGTTGACATTTCTATCCAAGTTGCCGCATATTGTGGTTTATAGCTAAGAGTAGCGCCAACCTCACCTCTTTCTATGACTTCTTGTGTGCAATTTGTTTTAAAACATAAGTTGAACGAGTTTCATCCAAAGTCAAACTTCTCTCTAACTTTATTTAAAAGCAACCACAATCCATAAGGTTCCTTTGGCCATCACATGCTTGGTTCCTATTCCTCCTCATTCGACGTACACACCAGTGGTCAGAAGGAACATGGAGCTCTCCTCTCTTTAGATCTTTTAGGGTTTATGGTTTCTTTCCTCTGAGATGGCAAATATCTTTAAGTTACCTTATGTCGCTCGAGTGGCCCTTCAGTTTACAACAATGTCTCCATCACTAGGGATTGGTTCTCCCTTGGAGTTCCTCCTCGTGCCATGGCTTCTAATTTCTAGTCATTGTAGTCTCACACAACAACATTGTGGTTAGAAATCACCTCTGACATTAGCTAGGGAAGCTTGATGTTTTCTTCTCCTACCTACAAATGGAGAGGAGCTACTAGTCATCTCTGTTAGGGGTTTAGGTTTTGGGACATTGGCTTTCATAGCGGGCAACAATTATTGATGGTTTTACTAGATCTTCATAATCAATCTTATGTGGAAGGAGATGGTAGAGTTGACACTACCGTGTTGCAGTTGGCGAGAGAATTGTGTTCTATCATGGACCTAGATGCGTTTTAGAGTAGATCTGATCATAGGCCGCACAACCTGACCCACTCGAAAAAACCCAACCCACCAGTGCACTTGGGTCATGATTTTGAACCCACAACAACTATCTGGTCAGGCATGGGTCACAATTTTTGACCCAAAAACTTGATCCAACGTAGAAAAAATTGACCTGATTCTTATGTGGAGCGAGTGTGGGCCAAAAAATTGCCTAATGTTAGGTTCATGTTGGCTTTCGCTAGCCAAAGAAACGTCGAGTTTTTTTTGGCCTGCCCTAAACCCGGTACCTGAACAAGTCTATTTCAGTATGAGTTCACATATGTTGGATCTTGTAGCATTTCCAAGTTTTGGGTTGCTCGACAATTCTATTGTCTAGCTATGGCACTTTGCATTGTCTTATCCATGTGACGCAACACAAAGGGTGAGACTATCAGAACAACATGGGAAGAGAGCCTAATTTTTTCGTTATATTTTCTTTGCTTCATGTAATCAATCGATATACCATGATCCACCATCTTCAATATAATCATCTTCCCTTCAAAAAGAACTTATTTAAGTGTTTTCACCAGTTTTATAGAAAAAATGCATGAACATTTACAACATTATATTACTTTCATTAAATCAGCCTTGGATAATGTCTTGATAGTGTATTTATTTGACAGCGGTCTCAAAACTAGAGAAATTTAACTCAGGACAAAACTAAAATGACATACATTTTTGGAACCAAGTGAATATATTTTTATTGTAGCCTTTTTTGTGCTTTCCTTTCTGATGGTACTCCCTCCGATCGTTATTACTCGGCGCTTCTGGCAATAGAATATAACTAGTTGCATGCCAATTTAACTGTTTGAAATGTCATGTATTAGTGACCGGAGGCTCTAAATGCATCCATGTTTTTCTACTTCCTCAGTTTCAAATTATAAGGCGTTTTAACTTTTCTAGATATATTTTAGTATGTATCTAGACATAGTATATATCTATGTGTATAGCAAAAGCTACGTATCTAGAAAAGCCAAAATGTCTTGTAATTTAGAATGGATTGATTACTTCTTTTTTCTTCACTTTTGCCTTAGTGTTCTCATTTCCTTTTTTTTTTCTGACGATGCATGAACTCTTATCTGGAGTTCTTTGGTTGTAAATGTCGCCGGGGAGACAACAAATTAGTTCAGCAAAAATATAATATACCCAAACAAATGTACTACATGAAACCGTACCGGATCACTAATTTCTTCTCGGTCCTTCGAACGAAACCATTTGGCCAAAGTTTTACCTCGTTGAATCTCATGCCAATTTTTTCAAACCCTATTTCACCTATCTGAAAGGAATTTCAACCTATATGCCGACCAGCGAGATTGAAAGAATCAAGCTGAAATAATCAGGGCTTCCATATCCATGTGCTTGTCATCAACCGATCATCTGCCGGCTCTTACCACACTATTTTGTCAAGTATTTTTGTTTTCACTCATTGCCGATCTCATATCCATGGATTGGATTTTATATATATATATATATATATATATATATATATATATATATATATATATATATATATATATATATATATATATATATATATATAGAACTACTATCCTGTAGCTGGCTACAGAATAACTTATTCTGTAGCCACTTTGAGTTATGATAATTACTATGTTAATTTACGAGATTATAGTAACTCCTTACTAAGTGGTTTAATATAACGTTATGGTAAATATCCCCATGTGTTATAGTAACCCAACTATCGTAAATATGTATTGACATTATGGTAAATTAGTATATAAAATTATAGTAAATGGAGGTGGCTACAGAATAACTTATTTTGTAGCCGGCTACTGAATAGCCTATTAAAATCGTGCATTTATGAGTCACCGATCTTGATGTGGAGTAGTATAATATAATGTTTCTCCCATTACGATACGACGACTATGCATGATGAGTGATGAATATGCATGTGACACATGCATGCATCCCTGGAACAAAAGTTATATCCACCACACACAGGGATCTCAGGGCCAGTTTTGATTTTTCCTTTTCCATTCGTCCATGTCCAGAATTACCAAAGTTTTTAAGCTCTACAAATTTGCTCAGAATGACGTTTAATTCTTTTTATCAGAATTTGAACTTATCCCATTTGGGTTGTGTATTAGTTTGAGTTCCAGACCCAGCTTGCATTATTAGCTGTATATTTTCTTTATATAAACTATGGTAATCCCTATGATCCGCCATTAAAACAAGATATCTGCGTGACAGTGGGCGGCTCCATCTCCGTCTGCTCCCCCGCCCTTCCTGATCAGATCTAGATCGCCTTCTCTTTTCGCTCTAATTTATCGCAATGCTATGGTCTTTGGCCAAATTGGAGGGGAATGGCACAAGATTGCCTAGTGGCTAAATTTTATATCTGTCGGGCTTCGTAGCGTGGCCGACAACAGCGGTGACACGTAGGATGAGATACTCTTCGTCGACTTTGGAGCCTGTGCTACAGCATATGTGCTGTGACGACGATGCAGTGGGACGCTCAGGTCTCACATTTGAGGATAGCATGGTATGGTATGGTAAATGCCTCATCGACGGGGGCTATGACCGTGACACGAGGTAGCATGCTGTGATGGAGCCGTAGTATGTTGCATTGGTCTAGGTGTTTGCCGATGGTGTGATATGCATGAGATGCGCTTCGTTGACAAGGGCAAAGGTGGCCAATGTGATGTGACAGTGGCGTGGTACGTGTTTCATGACGTCTGACGATGGCACGGTATAGGACACACTTCGCCAACTTTAGGGGCTACATCGGCGATAGCCATTGTCCGTCGATATGATAGATCGATGATGGCAATGTATTCCTTCCTTGGATGCGTTTGTCATGGCCAATCCCTTGCGTGTTGGGTATAGACGCCCAAATGGGCAGCACAACACAGGCCCTTCAGGGCACAACACTATTGGTATTCAGTCGACACGACACTAAAGGCTAAACATGTTGTGCCATGCCACCCAACAGACCCAACCTTAGGCACAATCACACGACACTAGGGTGCACTAGACGTGTCGTGCCAGTCCAAGCTACATATTGGAGCGATTTCTTTCCTTTTTTTTCTTCTTGTTCTAGTTTTATTGTATCCATCAGTTTCTTAAGCTACACGTACGCGTGTTGCTTTTACCACTTTTAAGTTTTGACTAATTCCACAACCCTCTTACAAGGTTGATGAAGTCTAGTAGAGAAGCTTGTATCCTCGTGTACCATTAGTGGTGAGTAATCTGACATGTATGAGGATACTTGGCTTTATTTTTTCACTCATTAATGTGGTCATTTAAATACCTTAGCGTATGTTAGGCTAATTCTTTTCTTTGACAAATCCTAAGATAGTATACGTAGAGATGAGAATCCCTGCTCACGTGTCTACGGAGTATTATTTTGCACTACCTTGTAAAGCAAGTTGTTAAGAATTGGTATTTGTCCAACATTAATTGTCACTCCACGACTACGACCAGTTAAACGACCTGCAAGTAAAGGCAATGCAAACTAAGGTTAACTCAATGCAACGCCAATTAATTTAGAAACTCATTTCTGCAAATTTAGTTTTATTAATTGAGCTAGGCGAAATAATCAACGGTCAGTTTCTTATTAAGATCTTGATCAGGCCAGCCCTTGAAGAAGTAACAGGGAAAATTAAAAATAAACAACGCGGCCTAGCTTTGATGTTAGTCAAAACTGCTAATTACTCCGTGATTGGCTGTTTGGTGAAACATCACGGTCAGTGAGCTCACGAGAGATACGCCAGTGCCATCACCAGAAACCAACAAAAAAAAAAGCAGCACCAGCGTGGGCCGGGTCCCGAGAGTCGTCGTCTTCACATGGTGGGTGGACAAAAAGGTTTTGTTCAGACGGAAAATGACTATCATCCTTGGTTTAATTTACATGGATGGCCGGAGGGGAACATTAAAAAGAGAAGAAAGATTATTAGGTGTGTATGTATAAATCATATTTCCAATGAGGAACACATGCGTGTGGGAGTCGAGAACTATTTGGTTCATATATATTCATGATCATGCATATTATAAGTTCCCTTAATTTATAGGTCCATGCATGTGAATATATAAAAAACCTGCACAAATATGAAGCCCCACGAGCGCTCTAGTCTCTGCACCTAAAAAGACTAGAACATCATCATCTATCAGGTGATACGAAGTTCTGCTACCCGTATAGCAGCCCTGCCCATATATACGAAGTCTCGACCCGCACGCAGCCCATGCGCAGGGTCGTGCCAAGAATAAAAGGAAAAAAGGCTAGAGACACACAAGCTGCTTCTAACGCTCCTGTGATTCTGAGATGCAAGAATGCTATATTTAAAAAGAGGGCTTCTCAGATTAGTTGATCCCTGGGCAGTCCGAGCGGAAAAAGAGAAGGATGTGGGGGACAACTAGCTAGAAATTAAAGAGAATATTGTTCCGTTGATAAATAACTAGATAGACAAAACAAAACAAAGGAGGCCCGAATAGATTTAGATATAATTTAGGATTTCTAATGCAAAATCGTTTATTAGTCTTTTATTATTTTCTGAAAATGATCAAATCCATCGTCGTAGATGTGAGCAAAAATTTGTGGCCGCGGGGCTACACACGAACATATATCTAGTAGCAGCTCTTGTTTATGTTTCTAATAGAAGGTGTTGGTTCTTGTTTTGCAAGATCAACCCCATATATCAGGCATTTTAGAGATCTTATTCATTCGTTCATCTAAAATTGGAATATATAATATACACACTTTAGAAGCAACTTCACATAGTCAATCAAGCTTAACCAGTGAAATCACTATCAATGTTTCATATATAAATTTGACTAATTTGAGTCTTGGGAGAAAAAAAAAAACAAGTGTGAGATAGCAATTTTGAACTTTCGCACTAGCTAGCTAGACAACAAGTTTTTTCGCTTGCAGAGCCCTAGTCGAGCAGCCAACAAAGATACGGGAACGTGACAGCAGTGTAGATACTAGATAGACCACTATATATGATGATTAGCGAAGGATGTGGACGCCACGTCGGCCGTTTAGAAAAGGGGAAGAAGAAACACACACGTACGACCAATACTGTATATATTTCCCTTTCAGAAAACGAACGCACCACACACTGACAAACGTGTGTAATGACATGTCACACGCGGTCAGCCCTAATTAATATAGTATCCTCGTCAATTGTTCAGATCGATGGAGGTAGCTGGTAGTAGCGAGCCATCCACGCTGGTCGATCGAGCTAGTAGTCATTTGTTTACTGAATGTATACAGATAGCAGCAGCATATAGTTGGTATCCGTGCGTTCTCAATTTATTCAAGGTTAAATAGTACGTAAGCGTTTTAGACTTTTAGTTTGCGCTGCTGGACTGGGTGATATATATGTTCCATGCTCTCTCAAATTCCTGGATATTTTATGTGCAGAGCAAAGTCTAAAATAGTGGAGACCCTGAGTCTCTTTTGAAAAGTCAATCGGATTGGATGGATACCGGCCATACCGCTCCTACTAGCGTAGCAGACTAGTACTACTATACCTAGATGTGGTTCAACTGTCGCCACACGTATGGATTATATAAACCGACCTGCACCTTGTCGTAATCTACAGTAGCTGGTCCACACGTACGGTTCTTAATAATGACACATATATATATGGTCACGTGGGTTATCTGATCGTTTACCATCGTATGTTACTACCTTCGTTTTGAATCGTAAAAAGTTTTGGCTTTTCTAAATTTATAACGTAAATGTTATGTCTAGATTCATAGTAAAGTAAAAGCTGTGTATGAATTTAGAAATGTCAAAACATCTTATAGTTTGGGACGGATGAAGTAGTTAGCTAAGAGTATCTCCAACAGATCACTTTTTTTTAATATCTCTTGATAAAAACATGTATAAAAACGATCGATCTCCTATTATATATAATGAGTAACGAATCCTTTCTTCTCTTCTCATTCAAGAGACTACCAAAAACTCATCTCTAATATCTCCAGTGTGATATAATGACTAACGAATCCTAAGCAATCTTGACACAAACCATCATCTTCACTGAAATTTACACAATTACTTACTGAATAAACACTCGTTCTATATATCTAGGTTGTTTTGGATGCCTAAACCTCCATGATCCTTCGTGTCGGTGTTTTGGACCGGCGGGCCCTCAACCGGCTAGTAAAAGTGTACTGCGTGCCCCTAATCCCTGATGATGATGCAAAGAGACACAAGGTTTATACTGGTTCAGGCAATAGGTGCCCTACGTCCAGTCTGAGAGAGCGATCTTGTATTCCTTGCACCGAGGTGCTTGTAGTAGGGGTTTATAAGCAGGGCGAGAGATGGAGCTAGTCCCAGGTCTCTGCGTGGAGCGGTGTGGGTTGCTTGAGATGTTGATCTCAGGCATTGCGGAGGAGTGTGCGTATTACAAAGCGTTGTGCGTTGTTCGTCCGTGTGTGTGTGTGTGTGTGTGTGTGTGTGTGTGTGTGTTTGTGAGTCCATGCCTCTGTGCGTGCGTCTGAGCGTGTCTGTGTTTCGTGTCCCTATAAACGGCCCCGGTCACTCCCTTTTATAGTTGAAGGGGGACATGGGCGATACATATGTTCGCTACGCGGCGTTTTGTGAGCGGAGGTGGTGTGTCCGAGCCCTGTAGCTTGTCACTGTGGCGGCATGGTCGACGGAGCGGTCTTGTCCTTGATGCACTGGAGCGACGCGCCGGTCACGCCCGATCCTGTGCGACGTGGGAGCTCCTGTGATAGCTTGACGCAGGGCATGGCACATGCTGTGGACGACGTGCCGGTCGCTATATGTTGACAGCGTAGAGAGCCGAGGCCCAGTCGATGCAGAGGCCGAACCATCGTGGGGGGCTCAGTGGGCGCGAGTCCTGAGGCTACGGGGGTGCGGAAGCGGGTAGCCGAGGCTTGGAGTGAGCAGTTGGTCTTATGCGCTAATTTTGAGGCTACAGCGACCCGGACATGACTCTCCACGCTGCGCTATCCTCGGAGCAGGTGGGGTTAGGCAGCACAGTGTAGCACGGGCGTCGGTCGTGGGCACAGCGCCGAGCACAGCGATCGGTAACCCTCGCCCCGTCTTGTCCCAGACGGCGTGGCGTTGATGTGACTCCCATCTCGTTGACCACTCCACTGTACCGGGCCATTGTTTGGCTGATGTCACGGGAGTGGTTGGACGCGCTAATTGGACGTGACGTCCCGGTTGAGGTGGCGGTGATGGGGTAGCTGTCGAGCCGGCCTTGAGTGAGTCAGAGAATCGGTACCTCGTCCGAGGCCCTACGTGCGGGGCCTTGAGCGAGGCGGAGAATCGACACCTCGTCCGAGGCCTTACGGGCGGGGCCTCGAGCGAGGCGGAGAATCGGCACCTCGTTCGAGGCCTTACGGGCGGGGCCTCGAGCGAGGCAGAGAATCGGCACCTCGTCCGAGGCCTTACGGGTGGGGCCTCGAGCGAGGAGGGATATTGTTCGAGGTGGGCCGGGCGGTCCAGCCGAGCCTCGGACAAGGTGGGGGTTAGCTAGTAGTTGTCTCTTGGCTTTGATTTTTATAGGGTCTAAGCGATTTTTTCAGTTCTTGCTTAGGGGACCCCTTTTTATGGTACCCGATAGTAGCCCCCGAGCCTCAGGGAGAGTGTGAGCGCTCTCCCTGAGGTTTTGACGAGACTTGGCTTACAGCAGCTCTTGGTGGGATGGTGTTTCATACTCGAGGTCTCGGTGGGTGCGCATGAGCGCACCCGCCGGGTGTAGCCCCCGAGGCCCTGGAGGAGTGGATTTATTCTTCTAGGGTCTTTTCTCATATTGAGCGAGGGGTTTTATCGCGTTTGTCGAGCCCAAGAGTGTGAGTTCGGGTCGCTGGGTCTCGGCTTGGTTGCAGAAAGAGCCCCCAAGCCTATGCGTGGAGCAAGAGGGCGATTAGGAGTTTCCCTGTCTTTTTTGTGCGGCCCTCACGCATCCTTTTCATTCGAAAGGAGGTGTGGAGTATGCTAGGCTACCCTCAGTGGGCGCGAGCAATGACACCTCCGGCGAGCTGTTATCGGGTAAGTCTAAGTGGAGGCCCGTGCCCCATTCGATAGGGGTCGGTTGGTGATCCAAAGACGCACTCTAAAAGTACTAGAGGGTTTCTCTAGTGGGTCCTAGGGCCGTTCGATTGGCCCTAGGGGCTTGGTGCCTCCCTGCGGTGGGATCTCATTCAGAGACCTCCCTACTGGTCTTGGACATGACTTAGGGCATCCCGAGCAATCGTTTGCTCAGGCCTCGGCCATGTACGGGCTCACCCATAGTCATCCCTGACTCTATTGTCCTGGGGCGGCTATCGAGACCCTCAGGGGCCCAGCTTTTGAACCCCTAGACCGTAACGGGCTCGACGCCCTTTATCGTGTTTTGCCAAGCCCCCGAGTGCGAGTTCGGGTTGCTGGGCCTCGGCGTGTGTGCAGGAAGAGCCCCCAAGCCTCTACGTGGAGCAAGAGGGTGATCAGGAGTTTCCTTATCTTTTTTGTGCGGCCCTCGCGCATCCTTTTCATTCGGAAGGAGGGGTGGAGTACGCTAGGCTACCCTCGGTGGGCGCGAGGAGTGACACCTCCGGTGAGCTATTATTGGGTAAGTCCAAGTGGAGGCCCGTGCCCCATTCGATAGGGGTCAGCTGGTGGTATAGAGATGCACTCCAAAAGTACCAGAGGGCTTCTCTAGTGGGTCCTAGGGCCGTTCAATTGGCCCTGGGGGCTCAGTGCCTCCCTGTGGTGGGATCCCATTCAGAGACCTCCCTACTAGTCTCGGACACGACTTAGGGCATCCTGAGAAATCGCTAGCTCAGGCCTCGGCCATGTACGGGCTCACCCATAGTCATCCCTGACTCTCTTGTCCTAGGGCGGCTGCCGAGACCCTCAGGGGCCCAGCCTTCGAACCCCTGGACCATACCGGGCTCGACGCCCTTTATCTTGTTTTGCCGAGCCCCCGAGTGCGAGTTTGGGTTGCTGGGCCTTGACGTGTGTGTAGGAAGAGCCCTCGAGCCTCTGCGCGGAGCAAGAGGGCGATCAAGAGTTTCCCTGTCTTTTTTGTGTAGCCCTCACGCATCCTTTTCATTCGAAAGGAGGGGTGGAGTATACTAGGCTACCCTCGGTGGGCGCGAGCAGTGACACCTCCGGTGAGCTGTTATTGGGTAAGTCCAAGTGGAGACCCATGCCCCATTCGATAAGGGTCGGCTGGTGGTCTAGAGATGCACTCCAAAAGTACCAGAGAGCTTCTCTAGTGGGTCCTAGGGCCATTCGATGGGCCTCGGGGGCTTGGTGCCTCCCTGTGGTGGGATCCCATTCAAAGACCTCCCTGCTAGTCTTGGACACAACTTAGGGCATCCCAGACGATCGCTTGCTTGGGCCTCGGCCATGTACGGGCTCGCCCATAGTCATCCCTAACTCTACTGTCCTGGGGCAGCTGTTGAGACCCTCGGGGGCCCAGCCTTCGAACCCCTGGACCGTAATTGGCTTGGTGCCCAGTTCCTTAGTCTAAAAGGAATCGGGTAGGGTATATTCTCCTCCCATCGGCTGACAACAGTGGGCGTGCCTTTTGAGGTGGTTTCTCGGGGAGACAGAACGATGCCTACCGTCGCTATGATCGGATGCGACGGGATGTCTGCGGATGGGACGTTACTATGTGTGCGCGGTTAATAGGGAAAAGGTGGATGCGTGGGCGGTTTAATCGGATCTGGATTAACTGCGCCAGATCTGAGGGAAACTTCCCCGGTTTCATCGCCCATCCATTTTGCCCCCTTCCCACATAAATACGTGATGAGCCTCGCCCCTCCCTTCCTCACCTTGCCTGCATACGTTTGACCTTTCTACCCTCGAGCGGTTGCTAAGAACAGAGAGCACCAAGGAGAAGAAGGGAGAAGGGGGAGGAAGAGAGAGAGAGGGATAGCGAGAGCTCACCTTACCACCGTAGCTGCATTCTCCACCGCACTCATGGCCGGTGGCGCTACTGTCATCCAGGTGGATCCTTGGGGTCCATCCAATGTGTCCATGGCGACGGTGCAGTCGCTTGTCGATGACGGCCTCCTCCGCCCGGTTACCAACCCCAACAGACCGGAGTGGATTGCTCCAGGGGGTGAGCTGGAGCCGAGGCCACGTGATAGCTATATCATGAGCTTTGTGGCCTTCCACGAGCACGGTCTTAGCCTACCGGTGGACCGGTTCATGTGGGTGCTCCCGCACTACTATGGCATAGAGCTCCACAACTTCAACCCCAACTCCATCGCGCAGGCGGCCATCTTCATTGCCGTCTACAAGGGGTACCTAGGCATTGCCCCCCACTAGGAGCTATGGCTCCACCTCTTTCGAGCGAGGCTCGCCACCAAGCCGACGGGCATGACGGGCACGCGGAAGGCGATGAGGGCTGGTGGCTACACTCTCTAAGTGCGCCAAGACCGGTAGCTCCTCTACATCCTGGCCTAGCTCGTGTCGTCCAACCATCGCTGGTACAACAGCTGGTTCTACCTCTGTAATGATGACAGTGGGCTTCCCCCTATACCGGATGGGTCATGGAGAGTTAGCCAGAGAGGTAGAGGTACGGCGTCCTAGTGGTTGATCAGCCCAAGTTGTGGCTGCTTCTGAAGGAGCTAGAGAGGCTGCATAGCCATGACCTTATGGCGGCTATGGTCATGGCGGCCTTCCATCGCTGGAGGGTGCTGCCGCTAATGGCTTAGCAGCAGCGCCTGTTCGAGATGACATCGGACGAGCCTATCGATGGCGTCCAGTTTTCCACCGTCGCCCTCTCCGATGAGGAGATTCTACGTCGGGTGAGAGAGACGGTGGAGGGGCGGCTGAGGAGCAGTGGTTTGGCCCCGTTCTTGATGCACCCATCACGGGGGTACCTCTCTCTAGTAAGTCATGCGCCGCTATGGCCCCTGAGGCCTCCTTGCTCCTCGCATTTTCCTGTTCCCTTATTTGTGTTCACCATTCCTATAGGGGATGAGGGATGTGCGAGCCTCCCCGCCGCCCATTCCCGAGGACACAGAGCGGCGGGTAGTGAACCAGGTGCATGCCAAGGTGCAGAAGAAGCGGAAGGACGCCGAGGAGGCAAGGTGTAAGAGGAAGAACCTTAAGCACGAAGAGCTAGAGAAGTGTCGCTAGCAGTAGAGGCACGATGGTCTCCCGGTGGAGCCGTCTTTGTCACCATCATTGTCGGATTCCTCGAGTGATGACGATGAGAGTGAGGTGGGGTGGGGTACCTTGGACCATCTCCTTGATGTTAGGGGGAAGGCACTCAGGGCGTCGACGAGCTGCCTGATGTTTCCAGGAGGAGGAGGAGAGAACACCTTGGGGCCGGCGATCACCCATCCTAGGGCTGAGGCCGACACGCCCGAGGCATGGGCATTAGGGAAGCGTGTTGTTAGCCCGGTGGGCTCGACGACGGAGGTGGAGTAGGCGGCGGAGGCGATCCAATAGCCTCCACAGAGGGTCGAGGGGGTGTCGAAGTTCGGTGAGGGCCGGCTGGCACCGGCAGACATGGGGGCCATGCCACCGCTGCCGCCACCGCCCCCGCCATTGTAGAAGATGAGGGACGCAGTGCGGAAGCGGTTGTGTCCCCGTTTGAGGTAAGTGTTTTGTTAATGTTTGCAGCATCTCCCACTCTTCCCTTGGTCGTATGCTGGCCTTGTGACTTTGCCTTTAGCCAGAAGCGTCAGGCAGAAGCGCCCACCCTGGCGCCACATAAGGCGCTCAAGGTGAGCACCAGCTCCACCGCCCAATGGGTGGTGGAGGCGCAAGCCACCATACAGCGTGGCACGGCGTTAGCAAGGGCCGACCTGAAGGAGCCGGTCACCCAGGGAGAGGCTACCGAGCCAGCCACAGAGCAAGCGGAGGAGGAGGAGCCTACGCCCCACGAGGCCGAGGCCCGTGAGTCAGATGAAGCTGAGGTGCCCTCAGTCGCTGAGGCCACCAAGGCCGAAGCCGAGGCCCTTAGGACTTCTGAGGCTAAGGCCCTCAGGGCTTCGGAGGCCAAAGTGGTGGACATCGAGGCTCCCTAAGCTGCCGAGGCCGAGGTGGCAGAGGCTAATTTGGGCATGGTGGAGCCGGTGGGCCAGGAAGCGGAGATGGAGGCAGGGCAAGCTTCGGTACCACCCCTAGTCCAAGACCCACCGCCATCATAGGAGAGCGCCCGGGAGGTGGAGGTTCATTCAATCTCCTCTGATGATACTTTCTAGGAGAAGGGGGTGGCGGATGCCGAGGTGGCCAGCACCACAGAGCAGCCAGCTTTGACTTCTGGCGAGGGAAACTCGGCCCTCATGCGGGTACAACCCAAGCCCCGCGGGTGGGATCACCCGCGTGTCTTGTGGTAGAGCCGGGATGACCCTAAGAGGGAGCCTCTATTCACCCTCAAGGACACGGCCGAGGGGGGGGGCATTGGGACTCCTTCGAGCAATTCCGCTGTCTGGTGGAGCAGTCGTTGCGAACAGCGCCATCCGTCGTGGCTGATGATCTGCCCGAGGTTGCCCAGGTGCGCGCTTTCTTTCCTGGAGCTGTGTTGTCTTTTTCCGAGTTTTCTCACAGTACTTGACCCCTGTTCTGCCTACCTAGGAGCTCGAGGCCTAGTCCCTCAGGAAGTTGATGTTCCTCCGGTGGGAGAGGGACATCTGGGACCAGCTCTGGCGGTAGAAGGACCTACTTGCCAGTGCCAACGAGCTTCTGTCAGCGTGGAGCATGGAGGTGGAGGACCTCTGCCTTCGCTGTGCTGACATGAAGGCCGAGGCAGCCACGACTCGGGAGCAGGCCGCCCCTTTGGCAGCATGGATCAAGGAGCTGGAGGAGGAGCTGACCCAAGTGGCCAGCGAGCGAGACACCTTCAGGTCCTGGGCTAAAGAGGCGATGACCTCTGCCAAGGTCATCACTGGGCAGCTAGGGGTAGAGCAGGGTGCGCACCTGCTAACAAAAGGTGCCCTGGCGGAGGCCTTCAAGGTGGCCGAGGCCTCCTGGGTCGAGGCTTTAGCCTAGAAGGGAAAGGCCAAGGGTGAGTCCTGTTCCCCTTGTTTTATTTGTTTTTCTTACGTTCGACCCCTAACTCCCGATGTGATGCAGAGCTAGAGAAGGAGGCTTCTAGGGTGGCCGAGGCCTCTCGGGTCAAGGTTCAAAGCTGGAAAGAGAAAGCCAAGGGTGAGTCCCATAGGCCTTCACCCCTGTTCGGCTTATTTCATTTTGTGCTTAACCTCATCCTGCTTGTCTTGGCGCAGGGTTGGAGAAGGAGGTCTCCCGGGTAGCTGAGGCCTCCATTGAAGTGCAGGCAGTGCTCGAGGCCTAGATCAGGGAGCACAACGTGCTATAGAGTGCCGCCCATACCACCTGCGAGGCCCTGGAGATCAAGGGGGGGGGTCAAGTCGGGTAGTTCCCTCAGGAGCCGCTTGATCGCGTTGAGCGGCCGAGTCCACGAGCGGCTCCATGGGGCGCTGCATACAGGCATCAAGCGCGCCCTGGCTGTCATCTCCTCGTACTATGCTGGCATCGACCTCGAGGCCGTCAGCGATGGTTACGTCTTGGCTAAGGATGATGAGGAGGCCGAGGAGGAGGTCACAAAGCTGGTGGAGGTGGCTGAGGACCCTGGCACGACGCTGGCCAAGTTGTTCGAAGAGGAGGTGGTTCCTCCCATGCCGTCCACCGATGCTGGTGACCCTGAGTTTTGACCTGGGCTAAAAGGGGTCATGTAAACACATTAGGATTATTATTGTACCGTAACGCTTGTGGCCATCGAGGCCTTTATTAAAGTACTTATGCATCTACGCTTTTTAATCGTTTTTATTGTATTTCTGAGCCTCTGCCCTCTGTCTTGTCTCTGAACATATCACTTGCAAAAAACTTCCTCGGAACCTAAGCTGCCCCTCGGGCAAAAGGTGGTGAGGGAGTGCCGTAGCCCGGAGGCATAGGCCATCTCGTGACTCGGTCGACCTTTTAGCCCTGAGACAGAACTTCGGTCCTTAGGTTTTTTACAATCGATTTGTCAGAGCACGCTAGAGAGTTTGGCATAGAAATTTTTTCGAAAAACAATTAAAAAATGGTGCCTGGGACTTGGGGGGGTCCCCCCTTTCTAGCCCCCGAGGGAGGCTCGGTTCTACAGAGGCAGAGCTGAGTCTTGTTCGAGCCCCATGGTGGGCACCTCTGTAGAGGCAGAGCCGAGTCTCCCTTGTAGCATTATCGTAACACTGATCCCCCATCGATAGGTTCGGGGGGGGGGGGTTCTCAAAAAATTAGAATAACTAAAAAATGCTTCTTTATTGTATTTCGAGAAACAATATATACAATGCTTAGAAATTTAAGGGTAGAAGCGACATAGCTGTTCTATGTTCCAAGCTTTGGTGAGGATTTCGCCCTTCTCATTGGCTAGCTTGTAGGTCCTAGGCTTTAGCACTTGGGCGACGATGTATGACCCTTCCCATGGCGAGGTCAGCTTGTGGCAGCCCTTGTTGCTCTACCTCAGTCTCAGCACCAGGTCACCCAACTTTAGGTCTCAGCTTCGAATGCGCTAGGCTTGATAGCGTCATAGGGCTTGCTGGTACTTGGCTGAATGTAGCAGTGCAATGTCTCAAGCTTCCTCCAGTTGGTCAAGGGAGTCCTCGCGGGCAGTGCAGTTGCTTTGCTCATTGTAGGCCTATAGCCTCGGGGAACCATACTCCAAGTCAGTGGGGAGGATGGCCTTGGCTCCATAGACCAGGAAGAATGGTGTGAATCCCATGGCTTGGCTCGGAGTGTTCCTTAGGCTCCAGATGACCGACGGGAGTTCGACAAGCCATTTCTTGCCAAATTTCTTCAACCGGTTGTATATTCTTGGCCTGAGGCCATGTAGGATCATGCCGTTGGCACGCTCTACTTGGCCGTTTGTCCTAGGGTGTCCTACGGCCGACCAGGCCACATGGATGTGGTGGTCATCGCAGAACATCAGGAACTTGTGGCCGATGAATTGTGTCCCATTGTCAGTGATGATGGTGTTCGGAACCCCAAACCTGTGGATGATATTAGTGAAGAACAGCACCACTTGCTCGGATTTGATTCGATTGATCGGATGAGCCTCGATGCACTTGGAGAACTTATCGATCGCTACCAGCAAATAGGTATAGCCCCCGGGGGCCTTCTGTAGAGGCCCAACCATGTCAAGCCCCCACACGGTGAATGGCCATGTAATGGGGATGGTTTGGAGGGCTTGGGCTAGGAGGTGCGTCTGTCGCGCATAGTACTGGCATCCCTCATAGGAGCGTACCAACTTGATGGCATCAACAACCGCCGTTGGCTAGTAGAACCCTTGACGGAAGGTGTTTTCGACGAGCGTCTGAGGCGCTGCATGGTGCCCATAGGCTCTTGCATGCAAGTCCCAAAGTAGGGCTTGTCCTACCTCGGTGGTGATGCATCGTTGGAGGACGCCAGATGGGCTTCGCCTGTACAACTCACCGTTGCTGAGGACATAAGTTTTGGCTCATCGCACAAGCCATCGGGCTTTGGTCCTATCTGTAGGAAGCTCTCCTCGAACGAGGCAATCAAGGAACGAGACTCACCAGTCCGTGCCCTGTTTGGCCTCGGGAGGCTCCATGTTGACTTCCATGGCCTCGATCTTGGCCGTGGTGGCCTCAGTGATAGAGGGGGTCTCAGGCCCTACGATGGGCTCGACTGGTGGGTCCCTTCTGCCGCTGAGGCATAGTCGATGGAAGGCTTATGGAGGTCTTTGGCAAAGACGTTCGGGGGACCAAGGCTCGTGTCGACGCCATCTTTGCCAGTTCGTCCGTGGCTTCGTCAAATTTTCGCACGATGTGGTTGAGTTTGAGACCATCGAACTTGTCTTCTAGGCGATGTACCAGCTTGTAGTAGGCCTCCATTTTGGGGCCATGGCAGTTTGACTCCTTCATCACTTGATCGACGATGAGCTGCGAATCACCCCGTACATCGAGATGCCATACTCCAAGTTTGATAGCGATCTGCAAGCCATTGATGAGGGCTTCATACTTGGCTGCATTGTTGGAGGCGGCAAAGTGGAGCTGAATCATGTAGCACATGTGCACTCCGAGGGGCGAGATGAAGAGCAGACCCATGCCTGCCCTAGTCTTCATCAAGGACCCATCGAAGTACATGGTCCAGCATTCCGCCTGGACTTGAGTAGGTGGGAGTTGGGTGTTGGTCCACTCAGCCACAAAATCAGCCAAGACCTGAGATTTAATTGCTTTCAGAGGCGCAAAAGATAGGGCTTACCCCATGAGTTTGATGGCCCACTTGGCTATCCTACCCGAGGCCTCCCGGTTATGGATTATCTCTCCTAGGGGGAAAACGACACCATGGTCACCGGATGGGACTCGAAGTAGTGACGTAGCTTGTGTCAAGCCAAGACTATGGCATAGATCAGCTTCTAGATGTGGGGGTAGCGTGTCTTAGCCATGGAGAGCACCTCGCTGATGAAGTAAATAGGTCATTGGACGGGTAAAGCATGCCCCTCTTCCTGCCTCTCGGCCACTACGTCCGCGCTAACCACTTGGGTCATTGCGGCAATGTAGAGTAAGAGGGCCTCGCCCTTGGTCAGTGGTACTAGGATGGGAGGATTGGTGAGCAGTGCCTTGAGCTTGGTGAGGGCTTCTTCGGCCTTGGGGGTCCATGAAAAACGTTTAGATTTTCTCAAGAGGCAGTACAGAGGCAAGCCTTTTTCACCAAGGCGTGAGATGAAGCGGCTCAGGGCCGCAAGGCATCCCATAACCCTCTGTAGTCCCTTGAGGTCTTGGATTGGTCCCATGTTGGTCATGGATGAGACCTTCTCTAGGTTGGCCTCTATCGGGGACCTAATACCGGGGTACCCCAGAAGGTGGAACCAATAACCACCGAACATTAAAAACTTCTAGATGCATAAGAGCATTGCTTCACCCCTTACTGGGATGACATGAGCTTGGTTCCACCTCGCTCGATGCCTTTGGGGTGGGCTCAGTCTCGCCTGAGGGCCAAGGATTAGTCTCTGTCTCGCCCGACGCCTTTGAGGTGGCTCTGCCTCGCCCGAGGGACTCAGCGCTAGTCTCCATCTTGCCCGACGCCTTTAGGGCGGGCTTGGTCTCGCCCGAGGGCTGAGGGATAGTTTCCGCCTCGCCCAACCCCAGGGGAGCAGGGTCGGTCTCGCCCAGGAGATAGGGATTGGTCTCCGCTTTGCCTGATGGCGAGGAATGAGCCTCACCCTGCTCCATATCTAAAGTTTGGATTCATCTTACCTGACCACTTCTCCCTGTTCCCTCAGGATGATAGAGACAGGGCAAGACAAGACGTTTGGGTCAACCGTGGCTCCAAGAACCATACCCTATGCCCTAGCAGGAAAAGTACTGCCAGGGGAGGATGGGATGGGTGCTTTAGACCCTTCCGGGCGCCGTAGGGCCTAAAAGGTTGTACAGGTGCGTGCTCCTCACCCTGTAGAATTGTAGGCGCCGCCTTTAGCCCTGGGACACGGAACCCAATGAAGATATACGACAACCGCTACACTCCAGAAGAAGATTTGCTATCTCCATGAATGACGGGAATTCCGTCACCACGCTATAGACCCGAGGGAGCGGCGCCCGCTTCCCGACCCCTCAGGTCCAAAGCCAGAAGGCCTTGACCTCAGCGTTACTCCAGACCCCGATCCCTTGACACTCCGATGAAGACTCACAAGAACCAGAAGACATGCAGAGCAAGGCTAGGAAAGGCTAATAAGTCAAAACCACTGTACTACAGCCCATACCCTGAGTAGGACAACATTCTGTAATCAACCTGACACTCTACAGGGACATCAACAGTGTTGTAGGCACTTATCTTCCTTAGCACTCATCAGAATGAAGGACCAGGCCAGGTAGACGTGAACCACAAGATTAGATAAAGCCCTCATCCTTGTAAAGCCACCCCCTTGATCTATAAAAGGGGATGCGCTTCTCCCATAAACAGGACCGAAAAGAAGACCACGCACTCATACACATAGTCAAGCGGCCACAAAGCTCTTGACCTCCTTTCAACCCATCCATTAGAGACCTGGGACCAGTCCCTCTCTCGATCGTTTGTACCCCTTACCATAGACCGTTCACGGTGCTAATAACACGAGCAGTAGCAAATTGGACGTAGGGACATTCGGCCCGAACCAGTATAAATCTTGTGTCCTTTAGCGCACCATCCGAGCCTAACGCGCATTACTATAAATTTACTTGCTAGTGCTTGTACGAAACACCAACAGTTGGCGTGCTAGGTAGGGGACTTGCGCATTCCAAATCAGGCCTTAGATGGCCACCCATGCAATCACCTAGGCCCCGGGCGCACACGTGCGTTTCGGTGACCTAGATTTCATCATCACACTAGGAGGAGAGCTGGCGCTGACTCACTCAGCCGCCCCATCTCCCCCTTCCATCAACCTCAGCCATCTTAGGCTTGAGGGCCCGCCGAGCAACTCCCGGGGAGTCCCGTCATCAAAGGAGGCCTCTCACTACGCCACCCTATGTCCGGAAGGGTCCATACGGAGCACCCCGACAGCGTTTTCGTTTGGTCTTCGCAACGCTACGGCGATCGCTGGTCACCTTCTGGCGCTACGTATGGTTCAATCACCCACGGACATCGAGTTCGTGGGGGCGATTGAGCAGGATACAGAGACCCTCTATGAGCTCCTCAACAAGGAGCCGGGATCGTTCTCTAGCTCAGATTCTAGTAGGGGGAGCCACCACCCTTCTTGGGAGTGCTTCATGACGCAGACCCCTGAAGGTCACGTCAAAAGCGCCTCTAGGGAAGAGGACACCCCTACAAACAACCCTGATAGCAGATCCGATGAAGAGATGACAGCCCCATCTCGCCTAAGGATGGAGCAGCTGAGGGCCCGTCAGCAAGAGATCGATGAGGCCAAGCAAGGGCTCGTCCAAGAATACGCAGACATCAATCGCGAGATTGAACACCGCAAAGATGGGGGGGGGGGGGGCGCGCACGCCACGGCACACACCGTACATCAAAGGATCCTCACCAATGATGGGGCCCTTCCTCACTTTGCCCAAGCCAGCTAGAACATCGCTGCAGTAACTGCCTTGCTGCATGGCCTTCTGAAGGCCACAACGTCCGAGGATCGCCGCGCTCACCGGGAGATTCGCACGTTGCTCGAGCATGCAGCGGCGCAGCAGGTAGAAAGTTCATTGTCTCAATGACGCGAACCCGACACCAGCCAGCGCGCACCCTTAGTGCATCCCACCAAGGACGCATCTGTACACCAAACACCGCCAGCCGGCAGGCAGCCCTTCGTCATCCCAGTACATCAACGCCTCGCCCATGGCCACGACGTACGTAGCATCATCGATGCTCAGAGACGTGCCCACGGCGACGATGGAGAAGCAGCATGCCGTGGCTATCATCCCCGACATGGCGGGCACTATGACAGCAACGAGGACCGAAGCCCGAGCCCTGGCCTGCCAGGCCCTTAGGCCTTTGACCGACACATCCTCAACGCTACGTTCCCCCTAAGGTATCGACCGCCTACCAATATCCGTAAATATTCTGGCGAAACAAATCCTGGGCTTTGGCTCAAAGACTATCGGCTTGCATGTCAGGCCAGTGGTGCGAGTGACGATAATTTCATTATTCGCAATCTCCCACTGTTCTTGGCCGACTCGGCGCGAGCATGGCTGGAGCACCTACCGTCCAATGCTATTCAGAGTTGGGCGGATCTGACGGAGATCTTCATGGGTAACTTCTAGGGCACGTACAAACGCCCTGGAAACCCATGGGACCTCAAAAACTGCCGCCAGAAGACCGATGAAACCCTTCATGGGTACATTCAGCGCTTCTCTCAATAGTGCAATGAGCTCCCTAACGTCGCCAACACCGACGTGATAGGAGCCTTTCTGTCTAGAACAACCTGCGAATCCCTGGTCCACAAGTTAGGATGCAGGGGCTTGCAAACAACCAAGGAACTCCTGGACATCGCCACCAGTCATGCCTCTGGAGAGGAGGCGGTCGGAGCCATCTTTGATCGCTCCGACGGAAAGATGAGGCGGGACGAGGACGCCGGCGAAGGCGCCTCCAACCGTCCTGCCAAAAAGAAAAATAAGAAGCAACGGCGTGACAACCCGCTCATATCCGCTACCGACCGCAAAGGTGGCTGAAAGCCTGCGGAAGGCACTCCGAACCACTTTGAGAAAATGCTCGAGGGGCCATGCCCATACCACGCCTTCCCAGCCAAGCATCTATACAAGGATTGCGGCCTCATGCGCAAATACTTGGTCGGGGGCCTTAACAAAGGGGAGCAGGAGAAGGTGCCTGTTGCCACCACTGACGACATGGAGGAGAAGGACGACACCTTCCCAACACCGACCGGTGCCCTCATGATCTTCGGAGGATCAACGGCCTACGACTCCAGTCGCCGCTAGGAGGTCGCACGTCGTGAGGTCTATACCGCCGGATTAGCCACGCCAGCCTTTCTCCAGTGGTCGGAATCCACCATAACCTTCGACTGGACCGAGCATCCGGATGCCATCCCACACCCGGGAAGGTATCCGCTTATCGTCGACCCGATCGTCGGTCCAAAGTGGCTCACCAAGGTACTGATGGATGGGGGCAGTGGCCTCAACATCATGTACGCCAAGACGCTCGACGAGATGGGCGTCGACCGAACACACCTTCATCCCATCCGAGCACCTTTCCATGGCGTCGTGCCTAGAAGGCAAGCCATGCCACTGGGGTAGATCGACCTGCCCGTCACTTTTGGGGATCGGTCCAATTACCAGACTGAGACCCTCACCTTCGATGTAGTGGGGTTCCCAGGGACTTTCCACACCATCCTAGGGCAACCATGCTACGCGAAGTTCATGGCCATACCCAATTACACGTACCTGAAGCTGAAGATGTCGGGTCCCCGTGGGGTCATCACCATCGGCACCTCCTTCCAGCGTGCTTACGAGTGTGAGGTCGAATGCTGTGGACATGCATCCGCAGTCATCGCATCCGGAGAGCTCGCCACCCTTAGGGAGGAGGTCATTGAAGGGACACCCGACGCAAACAAGTCGTCTGGATCATTCGAATCGGTAGAAGGCTCCAGGGACGTCCTCTTGGATCCCAGTAGCTCCGAGGGCAAAAAAGTCCGTATCGAGACCGCGCTCTCCTCCGAATAGGAAAGCACGCTCGTTGACTTCCTCCGTGCCAACAAGGACATCTTTGCGTGGAAACCCTCGGATATGCCGGGCATCCCGAGGGAGGTCGCCGAGTATACTCTCCAAATCCTCCCGGGCTCCAAGTCGGTGAAACAACGCCTATGCCGCTTCGACGAGGAGAAACGTAGGGCCATCGGCGAGGAGATAGCCAAACTACTGGCCGCAGGATTCATTAAGGAAGTATACCACCCAGAGTGGTTAGCAAATCCTGTTCTTGTCTAAAAAAAGAGCGGGAAATGGAGAATGTGTGTCGATTATATTGGCCTCAACAAAGCGTGTCCAAAGGATCCGTTTCCTTTGCCACGAATAGACCAAATAGTCGATTCCACCTCAGGGTGCGAAACCCTCTACTTCCTTGACGCATACTCCGGCTACCATCAAATCGCGATGAAAGAGTCCGATCAGCTCACGACATCTTTTATCACGCCCTTCGGATCGTTTTGCTACATTTCAATGCCATTCGGTCTGAAGAATGCTGGGGCAACGTACCAGCGCTGTATGCTTAATTGCTTCGGAGACCTCATCGGGCGAACCATTGAGGCCTATGTCGATGACATCGTAGTCAAATCCAAGTGAGCTGACCACCTTGTCGCTGACCTTGAACGCACCTTTGCAAAACTCTGGGCAAATGGCATCAAACTCAATCCTGAAAAATGTGTTTTTGGGGTCCCAAGGGGCATGCTGCTCGGCTTCATCGTCTCCGAGCATGGCATCGAAGCCAACCAGGAGAAAATATCAGCCATCATGAGGATGGGCCTGATCCAAAACAAAAAGGGGGTTCAACGGATCACAGGGTGCCTTGCTGCCCTCAGCCGATTCATTTCATGCCTCGGCGAACAAGGACTCCCCCTTTATTGACTCCTGAAGAAAACTGACCGCTTCGAGTGGACAGCCGAGGGTCAGGAGGCGCTTGACATGGTTAAATGATTTTTAACTAAACCACCGGTCCTAGTTCCTCCATGCGATGGAGAATCTCTCCTACTGTATATATCGGCCACCACCCAAGTGGTTAGCTCTGCCTTAATAGTAGAGCGAGAGGAAGAGGGGCACGCCTTTAGGGTGCAGCGCCCTATATATTTCATCAGTGAGGTGTTATCCGACTCCAAAACCCGCTACTCCCAAATCCAGAAACTTCTCTACACTGTCCTCATCACCAAAAGGAAGCTACGCCACTACTTCGAGTCACACCCCATGATAGTAGTGACGTCGTTCCCCCTCGGCGAGGTCATTTGTAGCCATGATGCTATGGGAAGAACCACAAAGTGGGCACTCAAGCTGATGGATCAGGGCATTTCTTATGCCTCCCGAACAGCGATCAAATCTTAGGCACTAGCCGACTTCATCGCGGAGTGGACTAAGGTCCAGATGCCGCCAGCAGCCATTGATCAAGAGTACTAGACAATGTACTTCGATGGATCGCTGATGAAGAAGGGCACTAGGGCAGGACTAGTCTTTGTATCCCCCTTGGGGTCCACATGAGGTACATGGTTCGGCTTCATTTCCCCTCATCCAGCAATATTGCAGAATACGAAGCGCTCATCAACGGCCTACAAATCGCCATCGAGCTGGGCATCTGATGCCTCGACATCAGGGGCGACTCTCAGCTGGTCGTCAACTAGGTCATGAAAGAGTCATGCTGCCATGACACCAAGATGGAGGCATACTTTTAACAGGTCTGACGTCTGGAGGACAAATTTGATGGCCTCGAACTCAATCACATCCCTAGGCGCCTCAATGAAGCGGCCGACATGCTCGCAAAAGCAGCATCCAGCCGAGAGCCAGTCCCAATAGGCGTCTTTGCCAGTGATCAACACAAACCCTCGGTACGCTATGCGAGGTCGGAACAAGCCAATGATGGCCCTTCTGGTCCGACCCCCGGGGCCGATCCGCCAACTGCTCCGCCCGACCCCGAGGTCATGGAGCTTGAAGAGGACCCAGCAGTGGAGTTCGATCCTCCCGATGACTGGAGAACGCTTTACCTCGACTATCTCCTCCACGATGTACTACCGACCGACAAGACGGAAGCCCAATGGCTCGCACGACACGCCAAGTCCTTCGTTCTTGTAGAGGGCAAACTCTACAAACGAAGTCACATCGGAATTCTGCAACTCTATATCCCTGGCGAACAGGGAAAACTTCTGTTGGGCGACATCCACGGTGGAGCATGTGGTCATCGTGCCGCACCAAGAACCTTGGTTGGGAATGCATTCCAACAATGTTTCTACTGGCCCACCGCAGTAGCCGATGCCGAGCAAATTGTGCGCACCTACGAAGGGTGCCAATACTACGCTCGGCAAACACACCTCCCGGCCTAGGCTCTCTAGATGATCCCCATCACATGGCCCTTCGTGGTCTAGGGGCTCGACCTGGTTGGGCTACTCAAAAAGGTGCCCGGGGGCTTTACCCACCTGCTTGTCACCATAGACAAGTTTACAAAATGGATTGAAGCTCGACCAATATCCACAATCAAATCCGAGCAAGCTGTGTTGTTCTTTCTTGACATCATCCATCGCTTTGGAGTACCAAACTCCATCATCACAGACAACGGCACGTAGTTCACCGGTAGGAAATTCATTCAATTCTATGATGAACAACACATCCGAATCGATTAGGCAGCCGTCGCGCATCCCTGGACGAACGGGCATGTCGAGCGTGCAAATGGCATGCTTCTTCAAGGCCTCAAACCTAGAATTTTCAACCGATTGAACAAGTTTGGCGCGCGTTGGCTCGCTGAGCTACCAGCTGTGCTCTGGAGCCTAAGGACAACTCCTAGCCGGGCCACCGGCTACACACCTTTCTTCATGGTCTACGGTTCCGAGGCCATTCTCCCAATAGACCTTAACTACAGAGCACTAAGAATCAGAGCATATGACGAATAGGGAGCCGAGGCATCTCACCAAGACGCCATGGACCAGCTGGATGAAGCCCACGACATCGCCCTCCTCCATTCAGCTAAGTACTAGCAAGTGTTGTGGCGGTACCACAGCCGATGGGTGCGGGGGCGAGCCTTCAATGTCGGAGACCTTGTCCTCCATCTTGTGCAGAGCAACAAGGGCCACCACAAACTCTCCCCGCCCTGGGAAGGGCCCTACGTCGTCGCAGAAATACTTCGCCCAGGCACCTACCGGTTGAAAACCATCAAAGGCGAGGTCTTCACCAATGCTTGGAACATTGAGCAGCTACGTCGCTTTTATCCTTAAAATAAGCATACACTCTTCCTTATCAGTTTTTGTCATAACAATACCCCGATCCTTAGTGACTTCTGACCCCTGCAAATAGCGAGGGGTTAGACCTCACTCGGGGGCTGGCATGAGATCATAACATATGACATATGTAATACAAGTATTACGCTTGCAAAAAATTCCTGTGTTATACTTACAAAACATTCTCTAAGTTTTCCATTCGCCTCATAAACGAGTCCCAAGGGTTAAGATCTTGGGAACCAATTCTAAATACAACTGGTAGGACTGCGAGACACCCATGCCCTAGCGGTTGCAACCTCTTTGCTCACCAGTTCAATCAGAATTAGTTCACCCACGTTCCTAGCTTCTTATGACTTAGACCATGAGAAGGGTTGGAAAGCACTAAAATCATTCCTACATAAAGGAGAGAAGATAAAAATTGCTTGCCGTAAGCAAAGGATGTAATTTTGTTCCTTTTTTGCACAAATTTGTCACTTACAAAGTGATTTCATTACAAAAAGGAACAATATGCTTATAAATTCAGAGAACTGTTTGCTCGGGGGCTTCCCCACAAAGTTATTTCATTACAGTCTCTGCTTAGCTCTACTACAAGTACTACTGCGGTCGTCATGCCACGCTCTCCATCGGTGATGCCCAGGGTATGTACACAGGCCAGCTCGTCTACTACGGTCGCCGTGCCACGCTCTCTATTGGCGACACCTAGGGCATGTACATGGGCTAGCTCGTCTACTACGGTTGCCGCACCATGCTCTCCATCGGCGACGCCTAGGGCATGTACATGGGCCAGCTCGTCTACTGTGGTTGCCGTGCCACGCTCTCCATCGACGACATCCTGATATCCTGCCGCTTCGCTGGATCCTCGAAGGCGCCACCATCTGCGATGTCTCCGCCGGAGCGTCCGGGGACTACGCCATCATCCCCAGCCATAACCCTGACAATGGCGTATGGGTAGGAAATGCCTCCCGCCAAAGGAGGAGCACAACGGACGACGGCGCAGTCGACGACGTACGATGCCCACTGGCGCCTCTTCTCCTTCGACAGCGATAACTCCTCGGCAAGGGTAGTACACACCATCTCATCTATGTTGGATAACCTCCGGCTCAACATCATGCGCCAGACTCGCGAGCAAATTTGTGAGTTATCTCTCTCTCTCTAGCATTACTCTTCCTCACTCAGGAATTGCCGCGACGCACGGACGCGTTCGGCGAAAAGGAAGAAGAAGGAGAGATAGCGGCTCAGAGGCAGAAGAGGAGGTGGGATGAGAACTCCTCTCCCCCTCCCTATTTAAAGAGGAGGTGCGGTAGCTAAGGAAAGGCGAAAGGTTGGACGAAAAACCCTCTCCCTTCCCCTCTTTAAATACGGAATCAATGCTGATTGATATCTGAGGGGACGCACCGAAACTGATGGGACGCACCCCGGTCGACAAGGTGTCCCTCTTTGGTCAAACTGAGCACTGCCTAGGTATGGCCCGCTACTGACCCACTCCGGACGTGGCAATTAAGGCACCCACGTAGGCAGACAGCCCTTCACCTCCCCATGCAGGACCACGGACGATCCGATGACAGGACCTTTCGGATCTCCTGGGCCGGCCGTTCGGCCCAGAAGAC
The DNA here is from genome assembly GCF_019320115.1 of Miscanthus floridulus. Taxonomy (NCBI): domain Eukaryota; kingdom Viridiplantae; phylum Streptophyta; class Magnoliopsida; order Poales; family Poaceae; genus Miscanthus; species Miscanthus floridulus. The sequence continues at coordinate 138,835,025 of NC_089581.1, read as the reverse complement.
ACAACGAACGAACGTCCAAAGAAAGATAAGGCTCTCAGCTTTCTTACTTTATGCGTTAAAATTCATTCATGAGTTTCCGACCCCGTCAAACAGCGGGGACACGAACATCACTCGGGGGCTGCCGAGGATGACTACCAGTCTAGACATCCTCTTCACCCGACCTCTCCGTACGCTTGAAACTAGGAGTACAGAATATGGGCATAGAACTTTGAGTAAAACTAGACAAACTGACAGACCCTATGCCTCGGTGGCTACGGTGTTTTTGTTCACCAGAAAAACCATGCTCAAACACCCCTCGCGTCTCCGACTTCAACGTCTGCCTTCTCAAGAAGGGTTCGGAGGGGTCCGCCTACAGAGTCTCTCCCAAAGGAGAAGCTGTCAGGTTCCCTAAGTTAATTAAATGGCTCAGATCGCCACCGAGACACGAAAAACAAAGAATAGCAATTCTTATGCAGGTTACTCCAACCTCATCATGAACATCAGGGTCCGAACCCCGCGCGGACACATTTGGTAAGAGCCTTTTGTCACTCATACCGCCAAGGTAACGTTGCCGACCCGCCTTCATTTTGATTATATTATACGCAGGCAAAACATCCCAACGCTTCGTGTTGCATCACGAAATGGCCATCGCCTCATTCGATATAGGCGACCACAGGCCGAGGTTTGAAGGTCGGCCTACGAAGGGCTCGAGGCCACCTCATGCCGAACAGAGCCAGGGAGAGATAACCAAGACAAGCCCCAGTGGCCCTACCTAACCCTGCTTAGAAGCGGACAGGGACGTCTTGACCTTCTCTCATTCGATTCTAACCCCGAGCCAAACCCATAGAATCTCCATCGAGGAGAGGCCATCGGGCCCCCTAAGCTTATCGAACGACTCAGGCATCTGCTAGGAGGCGGATTAAGAAGTTGTGGAGTGCCACCAGAGGGCTTTGCCGACCCCATCAGCAAATGATGGACCTAGATTCCACACGAACGTACCCATTAGTGAGCTCGTTGAGCGCGACACTCGAGCTGTCAAGGCAAGTGTCGTTCACTTAGCCCCTCTGATTGCGAAAACCGAGGATGGGGTAACACACAAATAACGGCCGACCCCTATTAGACCCTAACAAGGCTCGAGGGCTTGAGCCAAACAATATAGGGACACAGGTTCGAAGGCCCCACCTTGCCGAGCCCATAGAGTCCCCAGTTGGGGATTTATGTTGGAAGACAGGGCGGGGAATATTGCGATGACATCGATGGACTTCGTCGACCCTATCACCAAAACCACAGTTCTGATCTCTAGTAACCCCCAACCCCAGCAAATGCAGGGGGTCGGACCTTACTCGGGGGCTGGTTAAGGTACAGCTACCTCCTTTCTTTCTTTCAGAAAAATCTCCTCGCATTATAACCAGTGGCATAATTCAGGGGAACAGATTGGTAAGATCGTAAAAAATCAAACAAAACAAAATTATGACGTAAAATCACAAAAAGCGTCCAGACTCGAAAAATACCGACACTTATCCACATATTACACATAAGTTGTTCTCAAAATTGTTCGACTAATTACTCCCGCGGAGGGAGAACCATCTCTTTTAGATTGTCTGCCAGGTTCTTCGCAAGGGGAGCAACCATCTTCTTCATTTCCTCCAGCTCTTCATCCTCGTAGGTGGACGGGAAGCCTATGCTCATCACCTTTGGGTTTATTTCCTTCTCGTAATGGGCGTGGGCGACGGTGAAGGCCTGGGTAATCTCGGCGTGAAAGGCACTCTCCTCAAGCTGGCCCGCCCAAGCCGTGATACCTGCGACACGAGCCGCGAGTGGGCTGGTGTCCACCAGCTCCATCACATTTAGGGCATTAAGGACCACCCCAACCGTAGCTTGTAGAAGATCATGCACATCGCTCTCAACCTGAAGGGCCCTTCGCGCATAGGCAGCCTCTTTTTCTAGCTTGGTGGAGACGTTCTCAGCTCTCAACCTTCGGTTCACCACATCACCAAGCTCCGCCTAGAGAGAGTGGACCACCGTGACGTCCTTGTCCACCTTCTGCTGGAGGGCCGTGGCCCTACTCTTGGCCTCCCGCTGGAGTTCCCGCTCCATCTCCAGCTCCTTCAGGACTTCACCGGCCTTCTCATTGACCATGGCATTCCTCTGTAGCAGCTCATCTCGCCCTTTCTAGAGCCTGGCAATCTCCTCCCCATCTGGCTTAGACCTCACCGATAGATCCTCGAACATCCTGTGGGCCTCCTCCGCGTCCTGACGTGCCTGGGCCTCCCGCTCCTGGGTGGTAGCAAGCTGGGCGACCATGTCTGCTCACAGCTGGGCCTCCTTGAAAAGGCAATCCCTCTCCGCCTTCTGCTCATGGAGAAATTGGGACTTTTTCCGGCTACGAGCAACAAGAATCTGAAGAGGAAGAAGACCGATATCAGAAAAGCGAAAATACAAAAACATGCGTAGAAAGAAGAAAGCCCAGCAAATACCTGAGTAGTAGGAATAACAATCTCATGGAGGGCTCCTCTGGCCTGGTCCAGGGTGTTCAGCATGGTCGAGATCTCGATGTCAAGACCCTTCTGCTCCATGCTCTTAGAATGATCATCGAGCAAGAAAAGGGCCGACGTCGGGTTCTGAGCAGCCATCCACTGGAGCGGTGGCTCCCCCCGCATGGGGGAGCGGTCTCCTCCTGACAAAGGGGCCGAGGGCGGCTCCCTCCTAACCCTATGCAGCACCACTACCATGCTTGAGGATCCTCCGATTGGATCCTTCTCCATCCGGGCCACTTCGAGCGCCATGGGCGGATCCACCTAGGCCCCCGGTGGCATGGATTGCACTATGCCCTCGTACGCTACCATGGCCATACTTGGCTGGTCCAGGCTTGGTGCACTCACAACCGCCTCCACCGGCGGTATACGGCCCTCGGCCGACTGTACCACATCCGCCATGAAGGAAGCCGCCTGCTCGGTAACCTCCACGGGCGTGGGCGCCACCACAGACGCCGTCGGGTCAGCCAACGCGGCCCCGACATCGGCATCACTCCTGCCCGAAATAGGGGTGATGGTAGGCGACACCATCTATCCCGCTTGAATGGCGAGGCTCTTCTTGGGTGCCAGCCCCAGGGGGTGACCCATTCGCAAGAACCTACACAAAGGTAATAACCATTAAGTCAAAATAAAAATGGAAAAAGGATGAAAACAGAGGAATCAGTAGCTTACATTGACGTCCTCGGTCGGCAGAAGCGTTTTGGGGATGGATCCCTAGATCCCTGCCCTGACTCATCTGGGCGGGACCATTTCATGCCTGCCCCTTGCTCTGGGGCAGGGGGGTTCATCTCATCGGGCACGACACCAGAGTCGCTCCCCTCCATCGTCTCGTCAGGCGCAACACCGGAGTCGCTCCCCTCCATCATCTCACGGGGCACGGCACCGGAGCCACTCCTCTCCATTGTCTCATCGAGCGTGGCACCGGAGCCACCCCCCTCCATCATCTCACGGGGTGCAGCACCGGAGCTGCTCCCCTCCATTGTCACCTCGGGGATGGCGGCGGCAAGCCCGCCCTGCCCCGTCCAGCGGTCCTCGGCCGGCACGCCGTGCGAAGCGGCAGACTCGTCGGCCTCCACTAACCTCATCGATCTACTTCCCTCCACGTGGAAAGGGAAGGGCCCCTGCATAGATGGGTGGCCACTCGTCAGCGTGTCCTCGTCCTCTAGGATGCCCCAATCCACACCGATAGCTACCTCGTCGTCATCGTCATCATCATCATCATCGTTGTTGTCCTCACTACTCACGTCCTCTCCCCGATCCTGTGCCTCCTGCTTTAGTCGTTTCGCCTTCTTCATCTCTTCCCTTGCTTTCTTGTCCTACTTAGCCACGAGTCGATTCGCCGCCACCACGGCCTTGTCCTTCGGCAGCGGAACCAGACTATCCTTGAAGACTAGCCCCCTCGGCTGGTTCCAACATTACAAAAGCAAGTATTAAAAAAGGGAAATTCAGGAGAAAGAAAAGAGCACGGGAGAAGAGGGCTTACAAAATCAAAGAACCCAGGCTCTGGCCACATTGGGGGATGTCCAAGCATCGGATACACGATGTCGAGGACCCTGTCGGCGGAATCCTTCGTCGGCTCCATCGCCTCCTTGATGCGCTGCGCCACTTCCAAGTAAGGGAGCGCCTCGTCAACGAGCACCGTCCCCTCGAATGATATCCCGGGCATCATTCGATATATGGGAAGCACACGTGCCATCAGTGGCACCACCCTCCTCATGTGGTAGGCGCCGATAATCCTCGTCCCCTTTACACCCTGACCCTTCAGGGCTTGGAGGGCAGAGAGAAGGTCAGAGATGTGTTTCTTGTCTTTGGACTGGACACCCCAGCCCCACGACTCTGGAGCATCCACAATAAGGCGCCCAGTGTACTTTGGTAGGGTGGCACTCACATCATCCCTAACATAAAACCACTACAAGTGCCATCCTTGGATGTCGCCAGACGCATGTATGGATAACCCTTCGACCGGGTATGGCACAGATGAATGCTAGCACACCCCATCGGCGCATTCACATCTTTCCCCCCAATCTTCCTCTTCGACAGACTAATGTTCAAGAAATACCACCATAGATCAAAATGGGGATCGATCCCCAGAAAACCCTCACACAGGGCAACAAATGCTGCCATGTGTTGAATCCCATTGGGAGGTAAATGCTGTAGCTCTACCTCATAGTAATCCAGCAGCCCCCGAAGGAATCTATGCGCGGGTACCCCGAATCCCCGCTCATGAAAGATGGCAAAAGAGACGACATACCCTTTAGGCGGCACCGGCTCACCCTCATCGCCAGGTAGCAGCCACTCCTGGATGATGGATTGTGGGCGGAGAAGGCCACGGCTGACGAGGCCCTCCAGACACCGTGAGGTGATGTTAGATCTGCCCCACAACTCCATTAAAGCAATAGGGGGAAGGGCAGGCGCGAGCTTGATGACGGCTGCAACATGAGCGCAAGCCGGACGATGGTGGCGACATGGGCATAGGAAGCTGGGGTGGTTGGCGGCGGATGTTTCAGGACTCAAAGGCAGGGGAGCGAAATACAGAACCCTGGGGGCAAACCCCATGGTTTTATAGGGGGCGACAGACATGAGAAGGGCAACCATCCACCTCGATCTTCAGGCCTGCCATGCGCACCACCGCATCACATCGCGGGACATGCGCCCGCCGTCCCTATCCTCTCACCCCAAAAATCACGGTGGACGGTTCACCTTTCCCAGGCGAATCCGGACTCTCTACCCACCTGGGAAACACAAGCCACGAAGGCCTTTTTTTTCCTCTCCTTAGCCCACCTAGGGCCCCGAAGCTCAGCGGCTAGCCCAACTAAGGAAGGGTCCGCGAACGACCCGAAATCAAGGGCGCAAGCACCAGTTAGGTCAGCCCTGAAATAAGTTCCCCGCGAACGGGATACCACGACCCTCTCAAAAAAATGACCAGTTGACGAAAAAATAAGTCCTTCAGCCTTACCCACGAAGGGACCGATACAACCCCCCGGGTGACTCTACTCAAATCACCCGGAGGCTCAGGGGCTACACCCATCGGGTGCGCTCGCGCGCACCCTCTGGCAAAGAAACTCCGATGAAATCAAAAAACACCCTCCAGGCGGTTCAACTCGAATCACCTAGAGGCTTGGGGGCTACTGTCGGGGACCTAATACCGAGGTACATGTAACACCCTAAAATTAGCTACTTTCTAAAAGGAGAAATCATTTCTGTTAATTGTTTTGTGCTCTTAAAATATAGGTAAAAGAAGATTTAAAATCCAACATAAGAGTAGCAATATGTTTGCGCATACATGCCGTTGCATTGATACTTTTGTGATGAGTGGTTTGAAAAATAAATTCAAATCTCAATCTTTAAAATATTGCTTTCAAGTAGTTTTTTTAAAAAGAATATGAAAACTTGCAAAAACAAAAGTTAGATAAGATGCCTTGTTTTCAAAATCCAAAGGCTTGAAAAAGGTTTTAAGACGCGTTAGAACGATGTCTCTCTTTCCGGGAATCTTTCCGACCTTTGTCGGGATTAAATTCCTATTTCTTGAAGCTTTGTCTTTTTCCTTGATCAATCTAAAAGTCTTTTTCGGGAGCTAAAACCACTTTGGTTGTGTTCCTTATCCTTTCATCTATCCCTACAAATTTTTCTGGAATTTTTCGGAGCTCGGAGATATTTTTCGGAGCCTAAATAGTAATTTCCGATTTTCTGTAATTATTTTAATTCCAAAAATTAATAATGGCTAAAATATCTTCACTTTCCAAAATCGACAAACCCTGCATATATATATGCCGACGTAGCCCTCGACTCGAGGATTCCAGAAGTACAGCCTGTTTTTCGAGCCGCCACTCGTAGCCCCGCAGATCGGATGCCGAAGTTCTCCACAGCTAGGTTTTCGGCGAACTCTTCGGTGAGCTTTTCCGGTGAAATCGTCGCGTTTCGGTGTCGACCACCACCACCAAGAGGTAGCTCTCGTCGTTCTCTTGACCGTAGTGGCCTTATGTTCTTGAATCCATCACCGTTTGATTGTTTCCCTTTCGTTTTTGTTTTTCCGGTGAGCTCATCCATGGCCGCTTCTCTGTTCTTCGTCTCTGGCCATCCCATAGCGTCCTTCGGCGCCCGAACCCACCGTCACCGTCAACCCATGTGCCCTCATGGCCGTGCGCGTTGCGTCCCCGGCCCCGCGGTCTTCCATGCCCTGCACATTAAAGTCGATTTAGGTTTTTGATTTCAATTCGATTGCGTGAGTTTCATCGCAATGTGTGGTATGTGTTAGCAGCGATGTTTAACATGTCTCACATCTTGGAAATTTATAAGTTAAATATTAAGGATTATTCAATAACTTGTTAATTAAAAGTAATTTAAGTTCTAATTCTGTTTTGCACCGTTTAAGTTGTGTTTGGTTCACGCTGACGTGAACTATATGTTAGGGGCAATGTTTTTCATGTCACATGTTTTTCCATATATAGCTAAATATTAAATTGATTAGTATATTTGCACACTAGTTTGGAATTAAAAGCAATATAGGTGCTTAACTTTGATAATTTATACCTAAAAGTTAATATGACTAATTGTTAACTTAAAAGTGTTTCTAGAATATAATTTGATTAGCTGAACAAAATACATATGTGATAAGTACGAGTAGATGCTGTCACATGCTTAATTCCTTTGCGAAGGTAAAGTTTAATTTGTTTAATAAATTATGTGATAACATTTATAAACAATACATGATTAGCTTTTACTCGACTTTTAAAACTAAATATGTTATGATTAATCTAAATTAATATTGCTCATATGGTTTTTTTAGCTAACCTAAAACAAGCTCATAGTTGTTCTTTTATAATATAATATAAATCTTTTGATAGTGGTTTTTTTTTAACCGTAGCATCGAGCCATTCTTGTCATGTTACTTTTGTTTCGGCGTGTTCTACGCAGTGACGTTAGTGATTCTCATGTTACTCAAATGTGTTTTGGCAGCTAAAAGTTAATTGTATTAATACTATCACTTGCATCGTTTTCGGAATATAAAGTCAATATAGGTTTTATACTACGCTCTTTCTTAAGCAATGAATCAAGTTGATTAATGAAAATATTTACATGTGTTTCTACAGTTAAAATAAGTTAAATGGATAGGTTTTATTTTCTGTTGCACTGAAAATCCTTCGATAGTCGTTTTTTCGTTGAACTGCATATAGCGCGTCTTTTGCGTTTGTGTGTTCGTAGCGATACGCCATTTTGCTTATTTTATTGGTTGGTGTACTGTTCTCATATATTCTTGTTGTATGCCATGTATGGATGTTTGTGGTGATATATGGTTCAGTCAATCGGTGAGGTTTACGTGGTGATTAAGAAGCTGTTCTCTGAAGACTAGAAGCTGAGAATTAGAAGCAGAAGATTGAAAGTTGAATACTAAAGGCTTTTGAGCGTATTGCTTTGGGGGAAAAGCAATTTAAGGCAAGTGTACCAAAGGCCCCTTGTTACCTATGAACTATTACCATTCATATTCATGCATGTGTTTAATTTGAAATGCCTTAAGGACTTTACCTAGATGAATTCTTATACCACATATCCTTGTTACCTATGATTTGGGTATGCATTTTAGATAGATGTTGCAGCGCTTAACATAAAATAATTGTTAAACATGACTAAAGGCTATATGCAATGTGATAAAATGGAGCTTTTTAGCAACAGATAGAGGGCTAGAGTATGGGGTTGAGTACTCTAGTGCCTCTCCATAAGGACTTAATCCTGAAGCGGCAACCTAGGAGGGACCGTACAACCCCGAGTGTCACATGGCTCTGACTTTAACCTGTTAACTAGATTGTACTAGCTCATCTGTAGCTCTAGTAAGGGTAAGAGGGTATCTTTTCTTTTTCTGCTAGGGTGTGCACCGTGCTGCGATGCCCACGTGTGCCATTCCTTTGTAGCTACAACTTGTTAGTGCAACTAGCTAAGGGTTTCATAGTGAAACCTTGCCACACTTCCTAGGAAGAGGTGTAGTGGGCTTTGCAAACCCCAGCATTGGGAATCACGGCTCGGTGGGTAAAGATGTACAATTTCTGCAGAAATATTTAACCTGTTATAACAGCCGTGCTCACGGATACGAGTGGTCTGGATCCTTCAAGATTAGTAGTTACCGTGGATGGTGGATGGTTGGGAATTGAGATAAACTTGACTATACTTTAATATCATTTGGGAATTGGGATTGTTCACTAAAGTAGTGATACAGGATGCTAAAACTTGATCAACTAAAATTGCGAACTGTGGTCAAACAGTGTCAAGCCTTTTGAGTCTCATAGATCCCTTTGATATACTTGCTAAGCATGGTGAGCTTACACTTGCTTTACATCTAATGAAAATCCCGGATGGGTACCAGATTACTGGTTTGGAGGAGTTAGGCTTGTGGTCAACCAGTCAGTCGTCCCTATGGATTTGGAGTCTTCGCCAGAAGATCAGAGTCGACTTTTCGCTATCTATACTTTGAGGTTATATCCTTTATACTTATACGTTATGTATTTAAGCATTGTCCATTGATATTACCATTATTTGTGGCTATATGTGAGATTTGACTTTCTGGGCTCACATATAGTGTGTATCTAGTTTTGTCTTTAAAACCGGGTGCTACAAAGTGGTATCAGAGCAATGCTGACTGTAGGACGCAAGCCTAGTTAGCACTGGTCGTTTCTGAAAACCTGTTTTTCAATAAAATTATTTTTCCACCTCCTTGACTCATTCAATTGAATATTTTCAATCCTTGTCCTATTGTCTCCTCTCCTTGATAGCTTCCTTTGAGCTATACTTTCTTATCTCCTTGAGTTGTTGTTCTTGATCTCTTGCAAAACTTTCTAGTCTCACCTCTATTCAAATTTCCAAAGCCATGTTAAGAAGTTTTCCCCTAAGAATGCCTACCAAGTAGCTAGAAGGAACGATTAGTAACGCGCTTGTATTTTGTGTTTGGATGGTTTGTCCTTATGTTATGGTTGAGTTGGATCTTTGTTATGAGTGCAATGAATTTGTGGGTTATGCTCACAATTTCATTAAAGGTTTAAAGTATAAGGGATAAGGATATAAATAGTATGGGTTCTCTTTCACTTGTTTCCTGCTTTCTGTTCTCAGGAGCAGTCTGTCTTCTATGGCCTATGTCTCCAACATTTGGGCAACCAAAAATTCTGAGAAAAATCTGGGTGAAAGTATACTTCAAGATCTTTCTTTTCCGGCAAGAGTCACCTTGATAGAATTTCTGGATTGGGAGATATGAAAATCACAAGACGATACATCTATGCTGTCAAGACTCTGGAACAGTTCCTGTTGAGCAAAGATTTTGACCAAGTTAATTGCAGAATCTGAAGGAGTGGTCTAAAAGAAAGTTGTGGGTAATTTGATAATATTTCCAACGGTTTAAGACGCAACTTTATTGGATAAACAGAACTCAAGATATGGAAGTTTTTCTGTGCTGCTGTTATCCATCTATGGGAAGGATCATTTTTTCTTATTCTTATCTATGTTCACAAGCTCTCTGGGATGTCAGAGGATGGTAATACACCATGAAGAAAGTTTCATGTTGGATGTTGGTACCCCTATCTCAACTCTTCTTAAGGGGGGTAGCCAAGCTAAGAGTGTTGCGAGTTGGTGATCTACAAGGAGTTTGGATCCACGTCAAGATTGACCTTCGAGCTAGCTATGGTTGGGAGTTTGATCTTCACGTACCTAGGATATAGACATATACAAAAGAGTTGCAAGAATGCTCAAGACTAAGATTAACTCTTAAAAACAAATTGATTGGTTTTGGTTTCTATTTAAAGCTCTTTCCTTGAAATGAAATCTTCAAAAGATGTTGGAAAATGAATTAACAACCTTTTGATTCAAGAACTTAAAAAAAAACTTCTTCAAAAGTTGATTTGAACTAAGTTCAAAAAGGGTTTAAGTTTGTTTTCTCATTTTCAAGTGTTGGTATTCAAAACTTAATTTCAAAAGTATTTCTCCAAAGAATAAGAGTTGATTTGAAAAGAGTATTAAAGTTTAAAAGATTCAAAAAGTGTTGCGAAAGACTACATTTGAGACATTTCAAAAGTTTTGATTTGAATTTTGAAAGACTCTTTTGCTCATTCAAAAGAAAACAATTTGATTTGAGCTGCTTCACTCAAGGCTTTAGTTTAAAAATAGATGTTCATAAAAAGTTTGAAGTATCCTATTCCTAAAACTTCAAAAAGTTGAAAGTGAAATCAGATTTGAAAACCCACTTTGCTTTGAACTAAATTTCAAAAAGAGTAAAATGTATTCGGTTACTCTTCAAAGTGTTATTCTAAAAAACACTTTTCAACCATTTTATTCTAAAACACTTTGAAAATGACTCTAAAGTGTTTTTAAAATGGGTTGTTTGGAAAAGACCGTTAAAAAAACAATTTGAGTTATCTTAGTTCAAATTTTATTTGAAAGGTGTTCAAAATGCTTTGAAGATATTTTACAAAAGTTTAAAAAATTAGGTTCAAAAGTTTGCAACAATTTGCATTTGGAAACTAAGCACTTTTGACTTTGAATTAGAATTATGTTTGATTTCTAAACAAAATTTGAAAAGAAAAGGTTTGAGTTGACTTCGAAAGTGTATTTCTAAAAGAGGTCTTCCAAAATGGTTCGAAAGGATTGAAAATTATTTGATTTGATTCCCCAAAAGTCTTATTCCAAAAAGAACTTGAACATGTGTATTAAGTCTTTTGTTTGACTTCAAAAGAAAATGAGAATTGAAAACTTACTCTCTTCATTTCTAAAGTAGTTTTGAAATTGATTTGGTTTGATTTCAGAAATCCCAAAAGAGTTCGTTTAAAATGATTTGAAAATAAAGTTTGAATGTTTCATTTGTTTTCTAAAATCTTGACAATCCATTGTTTGAAACATATTTCAAAAGAACCTGAGTTGATTTGTCCACTCTTTATCTGAGATTTGATTATAATGTCGAGTTTTCAAAAGAGTTTGAAAAACAAAGCTTAGTATGTTTACCTGAGTTTCCAATGATTTGAAAATGGTTGGGTTTATTTCAAAACCTTAAAACATTTATTCAAAAGAGTTTCAAAACATGGTTGAAATATTTTCTTGATTTCTAAACATAAAACATATTTTGAAAGCTGTTTCAAAAGGAGTTGAAAAAGAAAATTTGTTCGGTTTTGATTTAAAGACTTTCTTTTGAAAAGTAAAACATTTCAAAATGCATAAAAAAGAACCATAGAATTCAAAGTTCTAATTCAAGCTAAGCAAGATCTTTTGGAAGCTTAACATATGGATAATAAGATTCATTGGAATGAATTAAGAGAAGCAACAAGATCGGACTTAGAATAAGATGGAACAAGAATCTGCAAGAGTAGCCACGTGATGAATTATCATACAACACAAGGTGAGTATCAAGATGGTGTTACTCAACGAAGTGAAGAAGATCCCAAGTTGAAGTATCCCTCTCTTCTTTGCTCTTCTTCTTCGAATCTTAGGGATGAGATTCATCTTAAGGGGGTAGAATTGTAACACCCTAAAATTAGCTACTTTCTAAAAGGAGAAATGATTTCTGTTAATTGTTTTGTGCTCTTAAAAACATTGGTAAAAGAAGATTTAAAATCCAACATAAGGGTAGCAACATGTTTGCGCATACATGCCGTTGCATTGATACTTTTATGATGAGTGGTATGAAAAATAAATTCAAATCTCAATCTTTAAAATATTGCTTTCAAGTAGTTTTTTTAAAAAGAATATGAAAACTTGCAAAAACAAAAGTTAGATAAGATGCCTTGTTTTCAAAATCCAAAGGCTTGGAAAAGGTTTTAAGACACGTTAGAATGATGTCTCTCTTTCCGGGAATCTTTCCGACCTTTGTCGGGATTAAATTCCTATTTCTTGAAGCTTTGTCTTTTTCCTTGATCAATCTAAAAGTCTTTTTCAGGAGCTAAAACCACTTTGGTTGTGTTCCTTATCCTTCCATCTATCCCTACGAATTTTTCGGAGCTCAGAGATATTTTTCAGAGCCTAAATAGTAATTTCCGATTTTCTATAATTATTTTAATTCCGAAAATTAATAATGGCTAAAATATCTTCACTTTCCAAAATTGACAAACCCTGCATATATATATATATATATATATATATATATATATATATATATATATATATATATATATATCGGCGTAGCCCTCGACTCGAGGATTCCAGAAGTACAGCCCGTTTTTCGAGCCGCCACTCGTAGCCCCGCAGATCGGATGCCGAAGTTCTCCACAGCTAGGTTTCCGATGAACTCTTCGGTGAGCTTTTCCAGCGAAACCGTCGCGTTTCGGCGTCGACCACCACCACCAAGAGGTAGCCCTCATCGTTCTCTTCACCGTAGTGGCCTTATGTTCTTGAATCCATCACCGTTTGATTGTTTCCCTTTCGTTTTCGTTTTTCCGGTTGTTTTTCCAGCGAGCTCGTCCATGGCCGCTTCTCTGTTCTTCGTCTCCGACCATCCCACAGCATCCTCCGGCGCCTAAACCTGCCGTCACCATCGACCCATGTGCCCCCATGGCCATGCGCGTTGCGTCCCCAGCCCCGCGGCCTTCCACGCCCTGCACATTAAAGTCGATTTAGGTTTTTGATTTCGATTCGATTGCGCAAGTTTCATCGCAATGTGTGGTATGTGTTAGCAGCGATGTTTAACATGTCTCACATCTTAGAAATTTATAAGTTAAATATTAAGGATTATTCAATAACTTGTTAATTAAAAGCAATTTAAGTTCTAATTCCGTTTTGCACCGTTTAAGTTGTGTTTGGTTCGCGCTGACGTGAACTATATGTTAGGGGCAATGTTTTTCATGTCACATGTTTTTCCATATATAGCTAAATATTAAATTGATTAGTATATTTGCACACTAGTTTGGAATTAAAAGCAATATAGGTGCTTAACTTTGATAATTTATACCTAAAAGTTAATATGACTAATTGTTAACTTAAAAGTGTTTCTAGAATATAATTTGATTAGCTGAACAAAATACATATGTGATAAGTACGAGTAGATGCTGTCACATGCTTAATTCCTTTGCGAAGGTAAAGTTTAATTTGTTTAATAAATTATGTGATAACATTTATAAACAATACATGATTAGCTTTAACTCGACTTTTAAAACTAAATATGTTATGATTAATCTAAATTAATATTGCTCATATAGTTTTCTTAGCTAACCTAAAACAAGCTTGTAGTTGTTCTTTTATAATATAATATAAATCTTTTGATAGTGGTTTTCTTTTAACCGTAGCATCGAGCCATTCTTGTCGTGTTACTTTTGTTTTGGCGTGTTCTACGCAGTGACGTTAGTGGTTCTCATGTTACTCAAATGTGTTTTGGCAGCTAAAAATTTAATTGTATTAATATATCACTTGCATCGTTTTTGGAATATAAAGTCAATATAGGTTTTATACTACGCTCTTTCTTAAGCAATGAATCAAGTTGATTAATGAAAATATTTACAAGTGTTTCTACAGTTAAAATAAGTTAAATGGATAGGTTTTATTTTCTGTTGCACTGAAAATCCTTCGATAGTTGTTTTTTCGTTGAATTGCATATAGCGCGTCTTTTGCGTTTGTGTGTTCGTAGCGATACGCCGTTTTGCTTATTTTATTGGTTGGTGTACTGTTCTCATATATTCTTATTGTATGCCATGTATGGATGTTTGTGGTGATATATGGTTTAGTCAATCGGTGAGGTTTACGTGGTGATTAAGAAGCTGTTCTCTGAAGACTAGAAGCTGAGAATTAGAAGCAGAAGATTGAAAGTTGAATACTAAAGGCTTTTGAGCGTATTGCTTTGGGGGAAAAGCAATTTAAGGCAAGTGTACCAAAGGCCCCTTGTTACCTATGAACTATTACCATTCATATTCATGCATGTGTTTAATTTGAAATGCCTTAAGGACTTTACCTAGATGAATTCTTGTACCACATACCCTTGTTACCTATGGTTTGGGTATGCGTTTTAGATAAATGTTGCAGCGCTTAACATAAAATAATTGTTAAACATGACTAAAGGCTATATGCAATGTGATAAAATGGAGCTTTTTAGCAACAGATAGAGGGCTAGAGTATGGGGTTGAGTACTCTAGTGCCTCTCCATAAGGATTTAATCCTGAAGCGGCAACCCAGGAGGGACCGTACAACCCCGAGTGTCATATGGCTCTGACTTTAACCTGTTAACTAGATTGTACTAGCTCGTCTATAGCTCCAGTAAGGGTAAGAGGGTATCTTTTCTTTTTCTGCTAGGGTGTGCACCGTGCTGCGATGCCCACGTGTGCCATTCCTTTGTAGCTATAACTTGTTAGTGCAACTAGCTAAGGGTTTCATAGTGAAACCTTGCCACACTTCCTGGGAAGAGGTGTAGTGGGCTTTGCAAACCCCGGCATTGGGAATCACAGCTCGGTGGGTAAAGATGTACAATTTCTGCAGAAATATTTAACCTGTTATAACAGCCATGCTCACGGATACGAGCGGTCTGGATCCTTCAAGATTAGTAGTTACCGTGGATGGTGGATGGTTGGGAATTGAGATAAACTTGACTATACTTTAATATCATTTGGGAATTGGGATTGTTCACTAAAGTAGTGATACAGGATGCTAAAACTTGATCAACTAAAATTGCGAACCGTGGTTAAACAGTGTCAAGCCTTTTGAGCCTCATAGATCCCTTTGATATACTTGCTAAGCATGGTGAGCTTACACTTGCTTTACATCCAATGAAAATCCCGGATGGGTACCAGATTACTGGTTTGGAGGAGTTAGGCTTGTGGTCAACCAGTCAGTCGTCCCTGTGGATTTGGAGTCTTCGCCAGAAGATCAGAGTCGACTTTTCGCTATCTATACTTTGAGGTTATATCCTTTATACTTATACGTTATGTATTTCAGCATTGTCCATTGATATTACCATTATTTGTGGCTATATGTGAGATTTGACTTCCTAGGCTGACATATAGTGTGTATCTAGTTTTGTCTTTAAAACTGGGTGCTACAGTACCCCAGAAGGTGGAACCAATAACCACCGAACGTTAAAAACTTCTGGATGCATAAGAGCGTTGCTTCACCCCTTATTGGGATGACAGGAGCTTGGTTCCACCTCGCTCGACACCTTTGGGGTGGGCTCGGTCTCGCCCGAGGGCCAAGGATTAGTCTCTGTCTCGCCCAACGCCTTTGAGGTGGCTCTGCCTCGCCCGAGGGACTCAGGGCTAGTCTCCATCTTGCTTGATGCCTTTAGGGCGGGCTTGGTCTCGCCCGAGGGCTGAGGGATAGTTTCCGCCTTGCCTGACCCTAGGAGAGTAGGGTCGGTCTCGCCTAGGAGATAGGGATTGGTCTCCGCTTCGCCCGACGGTGAGGAACAAGCCTCACCCTGCTCCATATCTAAAGTTTGGATTCATCTTACCTAACCACTTCTCCCTATTCCCTCAGGATGATAGAGACAGGGCAAGACAAGATGTTCGGGTCAACCGTGGCTCCAAGAACCATACCCTGCGCCCTGGTAGGAAAAGTACTACTAGGGGAGGATGGGACAGGTGCTTTAGACCCTTCTGGGTGCCGCAAGGCCTGAAAGGTTGTACAGGTGCGTGCTCCTCACCCTGTAGAATTATAGGCGCCGCCTTCAGCCCTAGGACACGGAACCCGATGAAGATATACGACAACCGCTACACTCCAGAAGAAGATTTGCTATCTCCACAAACGACGGGAATTCCGTCACCACGCTGTAGACCCGAGGGAGCGGCGCCCACTTCCTGACCCCTCAGGTCCAAAGCCAGAAGGCCTTGACCTCGGCGTTACTCCAGACCCCGATCCCTCGACACTCCGATGAAGACTCACAAGAACCAGAAGATGTGCGGAGCAAGGCTGGGAAAGGCTAATAAGTCAAAACCACTATACTATAGCCCATACCCTCAGCAGGACAACATTCTGTAATCAACCTAACACTCTACAGGGACATCAATAGTGTTGTAGGCACTTATCTTCCTTAGCACTCATCAAAATGAAGGACCAGGCCGGGTAGACATGAACCACAAGATTAGATAAAGCCCTCATCCTTGTAAAGCCACCCCCTTGATCTATAAAAGGGGATGCGCTTCTCCCATAAACGGGACCGAAAAGAAGACCATGCACTCATACACACAGTCAAGTGGCCATGAAGCTCTTGGCCTCCTTTCAACCCATCCATCAGAGACCTAGGACCAGTCCCTCTCTTGATCGTTTGTACCCCTTACCACAGACCATTCACGATGCTAATAACACAAGCAGCAGTAAACTGGACGTAGGGACATTCGGCCCGAACCAGTATAAATCTTGTGTCCTTTAGCGCACCATCTGAGCCTAATGCGCATTACTATAAATTTACTTGTCGGTGCTTGTATGAAACACCAACAGCCTCGATGCCACGTTCCGAGACTATGAACCCCAAGAGCATGCCTTGGGGGACCCCGAAGACACTTCTTGGGGTTGAGCTTGATGCCCTTCTCCCTGAGGCATTTGAAGGCTATTTCCAAGTCACCGATGAGATCACTGGCCTTCCTAGACTTGACCACGATGTTGTCCACGTAGGCCTTGACGGTCCACCCGATGTGCTCGCCAAAGACCTGGGTCATGCACCGCTGGTATGTGGCCCTTGCGTTTCTGAGGCCGAACGACATAGTCACATAGCAGTACATGGCGATTGGTGTGATTAAAGAAGTCGCAAGCTAGTTAGATTCTTTCATCTTGATTTGGTGGTAACCAAAATATGCATCAAGGAAAGATAGGGTTTCGCATCCCGCAGTGGAGTCAATGATTTGATCGATTCGAGGTAATGGGAATGGGACTTTTGGACATGCTTTATTCAAACCAGTGTAGTCTACACACATTCTCCACTTCCCATTTTTCTTCTTAACTAATATAGGATTAGCTAACCACTTTGGATGGGACACTTCCTTGATGAATCCGGCCGCCAAAAGCTTCTACACCTCCTCGCTGATGGCCCTGCGCTTTTCCTCATTGAATCAGCATAGGCGCTGCCTCACTGGTCTGGAGCCAGCCCGGATGTCCAAGGCGTGTTCGGCGACCTCCCTCGGTATGCCCAGCATGTTCGAGGGACTCCACACGAATACATCGGCATTTGCGCGAAGAAAGTCGATGAGCACGGCTTCCTATTTGATGTTGAGGGTGGCGCTGATCCTTAGCGCCCGGTCATCGGAGCAGGTGGGGTCGACCGGGATGAGCTTGATGACCTCCGTGGGCTCAAAAGTCCTGGCACGACGCTTGGAGTCAGGCGCCTCGCTACCAAGTCGGTCGAGGTTGACGATAAGGGTCTCAGCCTCCATGAGAGCCTCGGTGTACTCAATGCATTCGATGTCGCAGCCGTATGCATGCTCGTACATGGACTCGACAGTGATGACACTGTTGGGGCTTGGCATCTTGAGCTTGAGGTAGGTGTAGTTGGGGACCACCATGAACTTAGCGTAGCACGGTCACCCTAGGATGGCATGATAGGTTCCCTTGAACCCAACCACCTCGAAGGTGAGGACCTCCTTGCGGTAGTTGGAGGGAGTGCCGAAGCAGATGGGCAAGTTGATGCGCCCGAGGGGTCACATGTGTTTTCCTGGCACGATGCCGTGAAAGGGCGTGGCATCGCCTCGGAGTTGTGATTGGTCGAGCTCAAGGAGCTCTAGGGTGTTGGCGTAGAGGATGTTGAGGCCACTGCCTCCGTCCATCAACACCTTGGTAAGCCGGGTGTTGTCGATGATGGGGTCGACGACGAGTGGGTACTGCCCGGGGTTCGGGACATAATCGGGGTGGTCATCCCGATCAAAGGTGATCGCCTTCCGAGACCAGTTGACTTATCAGGTGGTCATTCCAGCCTAGCTCTCGGACTAGGTCTTGACAGGTGGTGCCGGAGAGGAACGTCTGGACAATTTCTGAGTCGCCGACGTGGGGCAACTCGGTGCATTGCTTGGAGAAGCGTTGGATGAAGTCTCGGAGAGACTCACCCAGCTTCTGGCGACAACTCTTGAGGTCCTAGGAGTTCTCGGGGCACACATATGTGCCCTAGAAATTCCCGACAAAGACCTTTACCAAGTCGCGCCAGTTGTGGATTTGCAAGGGACGGAGGTGTTCAAGCTAGGCTCACACCAAGTTTGACAGGAACAATGGGAGGTGGTGGATGATGAGCAGGTCATCGTCCGCACCGCCTAGCTAACAAGCCAGGCGGTAATCGGCCAGCCAAAGCTCGGGGTTGGTCTCACCGCTGTACTTTGCGAGGTTGGCTGGTTGCCGAAACCGAGCTGAGAAGTGAGCGCCATGGATGGCCCTACTAAAGACTTGAGGGCCAGGTGGCCCAAGAGAAGGAATGCGGTCCTCCACACTATCGTAGCGACCGACTAGGTGTGGATGGTAGCCTTGGGCGAGCCCCTCGTTGTCGTGGCGTCGTCGCCTGCTGACCACATCGTGGTCACCTTGCGCCTCGCGTCGATCACTGAGGGATCATGCACCGAGGGACCCTGTTGGCCGTCGGTGCCCGAGCGGGTTCAGGACGAATCGAGGCCTCCCTATCCTACCGAGGCGGTGCCGTGGGAAGTTCTGAGGCACCTTCGCGCCATCGAGAGGCAAAACTTTTGGCCTACTGTACCACGCCAGTCTCGAGGAGGTCTCGGAGCTCACCATGGACCTGTCGCCCCTCCAAGATAGAGGGCTCGGGCATCATCTGGAGTAGCATCGCTGCTGCCGCGATGTTCTGGCTAGCGCGATTAAAGATAGGGGGTTGCTCGCCCCCTTCATCGTTGTTGATGCGGTGGTTGATGTCACGAGCCCTCCGCTGGGCTGCTCCGCCATCACCATGACCCCACTGCTCTCGCTCGAGAGTGTCTCGGAGCTGCTGCAGAAGGAATTAATCTTGTTCGACCTTGGCCTGAAGCTCACGGAGCTGCTCCAAGTCAAGGCATCGAAGTTCCTCATGGGCGAGGTTCACGTTCTGCGCCGCCAGGGGCTCGACGTGTGGAGGTGTGGCGTCGCCTGCCCCTTTGTGGTACAGGGAGCAGTTGCCTACCCCTTCATCCTCATCACTCGCTCTGGGCATCCCGAGCCTAATGTGGAAGCACTCGCGAGTGGGGTCATAAGTGCCTTCATCATCGGAGTTGGAGTAGCTGAAGTAGTAGTCGCTCGGGGCCATGAAGTGGTGCATGGCTTCAGGGTCGCAAAGCCTGGAGAAGTCTGCTCCAGCCCATGCCTTGTCCTCCTCTAAGGAGTTAGCGTGGGTGTGGGTCGAGGTTGTGGCGTCGAGGTCGAGGGCAAAGCATGGGTGGCGTCCTAAGGGCTCCATGTGAGCGAAAGCATAAGTAGAAGCATAGGCGGCGGTGGTATTGCTCAACCCGAAGGGGTATAGTGATGGTGCCATCGCCGGGCATCGCTCCACCAGAGTCGACTCCTCAGGAGGTGGTGGGGCAGAGCTTGATGACAGGGCATCGCTGCATGCCACCAGCGTCTTTCCCTTGCCCAGGCTTAGGCTGGACAGGTCCCCAACTAGGGACTCTGTACCAACAGCCGAGTATGGGGTACCGGCGAAGCGCAGTGCGTCACCCTGAGCTTGCGTAGTGTCAGAGTGGTCCCGCCCGCATAATGGCTGGTGAGCACGACGAGAGCGGCAGCCCGGGCACCACCTACGCCTGGGCTGTTGGTGGATGGTGTCGTCTTCGGTCAGTGGGGCTCTAGGTGTGAGGAGTACCATATCGTACTCACATCCTAGAGACATGAACTCTAGGCTCCCGAACTAGATCACCATGCCGAGACGCAGTGGTCATACGGGGTCTGCCATCCGAAACTTGTTGGGATGATAAAGCTGACACACAGTAGTTCCCCTACTTGGCACGCCAACTATCGATGTTTTGGACCAGCGATCCCTCAACCGGCTAGTGAAAGTGTACTGCATGCCCCTAATCTCGGATGGTGATGCAAAGAGACAAAGTTTATACTGGTTCAGGCAATAGGTGCCCTACGTCTAGTCTGAGAGAGCGATCTTGTATTCCTTGCACCGAGGTGCTTGTAGTAGGGGTTTACAAGCAGGGCGAGAGAGGGAGCTAGTCCTAGGTCTCTGCGTGGAGCGGTGTGGGTTGCTTGAGATGTTGATCTCAGGCAGTGTGGAGGAGTGTGCGTATTATAGAGCGTTGTGCGTTGTTCGTCCATGTGTGTGTGTGTGTTTTTGTGAGTCCATGCCTCTATGCGTGCGTCTGAGCGTGTCTGTGTTCGTGTCCCTAGAAATGGCCCTGGTCACTCCCTTTTATAGTTGAAGGGGAGACAGGGGCGATACATGTGTTCGCTACGTGGCATTTTGTGAGCGGAGGTGGTGTGTCCGAGCCCTATAGCTTGTCACTGTGGCGGCATGGTCGACGAGGCGGTCTTGTCCTTGATGCACTGGAGCGACACGCTAGTCACACCCGATCCTGTGCGACGTGGGAGCTCCTATGATAGCTTGACGCAGGGCATGGCACATGCTATGGACAACGTGCTGGTCACTGTATGTCGACAGCGTAGAGAGCCGAGGCCCAGTCGGTGTAGAGGCCGAACCATCATGGGGGGCTCGGCGGGCATGAGTCCCGAGGCTACGGGGGTACAGAAGCGGGTAGCCGAGGCTTAGAGGGAGCAGTTGGTCTTGTGCGCTAATTCCGAGGCCATAGAGACCCGGACATGACTCCATGCTACGCTGTCCTCGGAGTAGGTGGGGTTAGGCAGCACGAGCGTCGGTCATGGGCACAGCGCCGAGCACAGCGACCGGTAACCCCCGCCCTGTCTTGTCCCAGACGGCATGGCGTTGATGTGACTCCCATCTCATCGACCACTCCGCTGTACCGGGCCGTCGTTCGACTGATGTCGCGGGAGTGGTTGGACGCGCTAGTTGGACGTGACGTCCCGGTTGAGGTGGCGGTGATGGGGTAGCTGTTGAGCCGGCTCGAGCGAGTCAGAGAATTGGTACCTCATCCGAGGCCCTACGTACGGGGCCTCGAGTGAGGTAGAGAATCGTCACCTCGTCTGAGGCCTTACGGGCGGGGCCTCGAGCGAGGCGGAGAATCGACACCTCGTCTGAGGCCTTACGGGCGGGGCCTCGAGTGAGGCGGAGAATCGGCACCTCGTCTGAGGCCTTACGAGCGGGGCCTCGAGCGAGGCGGGATACTGTTCGAGGTGGGCCGAGCGGTCTAGCCGAGCCTCGGACAAGGTGGGGGTTAGCCAGTAGTTGTCTCTTGGCTTCGATTTTTACAGGGTCTAAGTGATTTTTTCGGTTCTTGCTTAGGGGACCTCTTTTTATGATACCCGACACTTCGGTTGGCAAATTAAGAATAAACCAATTTGCCAATCTATACTTCTATTTGTGCTGATCATACTGCTACAAAAATCCCAACTAATAGCATTTAATTTCTTACGAACACCACTAGGTACCTCAAAAAAAAATAAAACATAAACATAAACATTAGTATAGTATCCCCCCCCCATAGAGGGCTTTTTATTTCCCTTCCTAACTAGACAACTTCTTTTCAATTCACTCCTCAATTCCTTTCCAATCTTTGTAATTAAGGTTACTATAGTAGTGCAGGTAAATCTAGGTACATGCCTAATTTGCAACCAAATAATTCTAAGTGTTGCAGTTCACATTTTTTTAGCTTGCTTAAAACACAAGATTTCACTTTTGTAGAACTTTATTTTCATACCCAATAATTGCTCAAAGGTGCAAAGTAATAACTTCATATTCATTGCTTGGTCAAATCACATAATCACTTAATACACATTAATCATATATTAATCAAACCTACATCTAGGAAGCCAGATTATTTTGTTTTTAATATCTTAATCTATTTTAAAATATATCAATATCACTTAATACATATTAATCACATAATAAGAACATCGTTAACAAAACCCTGTGATGCACCATATACGAGTCTGGTTTACAAGAAACGCAAATGAAATCTATATCTAGGAAGCCAGGCTTTAGGCTACCTTTTGTATCTGGGAGCCAGGTTTAGACTCTAATCACTAGTAGAGAAATGACCTTTCATCCGCTTCGATTTTGGACTTTAGTCTTGATATTTTTTGCGTCCGGGAGTAAAGAAAGAATTAGTCCCGGTTGGAGCTACCAACAGGGACTAAAGGCCCCTGTCCTGGCACGCTTTCGCAGCAGGCCACCTTTAGTCTCGGTTGATGTTACCAACCCAGACTAAAGGTCGACATTTAGTCCCGGTTGTTGTTACCAACCCGGACTAAAGGTCCTTCAACCTTTAGTCCTGGTTGGTAATACCAACCGGGACTAAAGGGTGACCTTTTAGTCCCGGTTGGTGTCACAAACCCGGATTAAAGGTCTCTCACCTGGGACTAAAGGTACCCCACAGGTCAATTCAAAAGGAGAGTGTCCAAGACCCTATCACATGTGGTGTACAGCTGAATTGGTAAGGAGTTTATGCGCGAGGAAAGAGGTCCTGGGTTCAAATCTCACACATCGCAAGAGATGTCTCCCTATAATTTTGTTTATTTTTCTCCTGAGAATGGACCTTTAGTCCTGGTTATATGACCCGGGACTAAAGGTCAGGATCTTTAGTCCTGGATTCATAGTCCCGGTTGGGAAACCGGGACTAAAGCCAGTTCCCAACCGGGACTACAACCCATTTCTTTACTAGTGAATGCGGACAACCAAACCTCTGAAAGTTGCATTCGTTGAGCCTAGCTAGCCTATATATAGGACCAAGCACACTATTTGCGAGCTGAACGCACCTAGGATGCAAAAAAGTCCTTTCGATCCCCTTCAACTTTTGCAGGTTGTTTGACCCCTTCAGTTTTTAAGACCGTTTGTTTTTGTACCCTGGACGATTTTGACGGTGGTTTCGTTAACGTGGCGCCACATTAGAGAAAGGTAAATTGGACTAGTTAAAAGTTCAGAGAGATAAATCGGACTAGAAATATTTTTTAGAAACATAATTTTTTAAAAAAACTTATCCAAAAAATATTAGATAATTTGTTTAAAAAATAGTTTTATAATTTTTGAATATTTTTTTAAAAATATTTTAAGTCTGATTTACCTTAATGAACTTTTAACTGGTCTGATTTACCTCCCTTTAACGTGGCACCACGTCAGCAAAATCACTATCAAAATTGACCAGGATGCAAAAGCAAATGGTTTTAAAAGTTGAAGGGAGTCAAACAATCAATTCTATAAATTTCTTTTCTGGGGGAAAATCAATTTTGTAAATGAAGAAGGTAAATCTGACGACTTAGAAGTTTTTTTTAACAAATACTTAGAAGTTGAAGGGGGTTAAAAGGACTTTTTCCCGCAGGATGGATGGGTGGACACACTAAGTGCAAACGTGACAGCAAGGGTCACCACGCCACATGATCAGAGTCGGCCCAGTCTTGCACGAAGTTCTAATGGGCTACAGTCACGGCACGTGGGCTAGCCTGGCACGCCAGACATTGTGTCTGGGCCGTGCCAACCATGAGCCTGGCCATGGCGTGCCGAGCTGCGCTGTTGTCAAATGGATTTTCACCCTAAAGGCTTACGTATGCACGCACATGAATTAACGTGCTCCCCCTCCATTCCTTTCCCACTACTGTCCAAATTTCCATACATATGAAACTTTCTTAATTTTAATTAGATTTATAAAAAAATATTAGTAACATTTATATCTTCAAATAAGTGTATTATAAAAACATATTCAATAATTAATCTAATAATATTTATTATGCACCATAAATATTAGTGATCTCTTGTATATACTTTGGTTACAGTCACTACTACAGAATGGACTTGTTGTCCCGGGCGGTAACGGCCTTTAGTCCCAGTTACCGCGCCGGGACAACGATCCTAGGACTAAAGGTGGAACCTTCAGTCCCGGGTCATCAAGCCGGGACAAAAGAGGGACCTTTAATCCCGGTTGGTGTTACCAACCGGGACTAAAGGCCCTCCAGCCGAGCAAACCTGGCGCACCCTTTAGTCCCGGTTGGTAGCCCCAACCGGGACTAAAGGTTCCTTTTCTTTTTCTTTTTTTTGTTTAATTTGTTTTCAGTTCAGTTACACATATTTATTTAATATATAATATGTTTTTATGTACGTATTCTACGCTGCTAATATAAATACACGCACGCATATAATTACATCTAATTCTCATCTCGAGCATTATTATATTCAAATAAAGTATGAAACTATATATATTATAGATATATATGTATATATACAACACTTTCATAATCTTGTTCTTGAAAATAACGATGTCAATAAACATTTAATTTACATCATTAGTTCCTTAGATCAAAGTAGAACTCGTCGTTGGGATTTAGCACCTTTTCTAGAAGATATCCTGCTATTGACTCTTGAACTGCTTTTATATGGTCTTTTTGCATGACCCTTCGTTTCAACCATTCAGTCTTGCATTTGAAATAAAAGGAAAAGTATTAATACATATATATATATATATTTAAAAATAAATAAAAAATTGATATATACGTACTCTGAGGACATATTCAGGAGTTCTTCTTATGTATGCAGTGATAAATTCACAAACGTAGTATCCACACAAGTTATTACCTGGTTCCTGCCGCAAACACCACTGTATGAGAAGAAGATTATTCTCATCATCTCACACGTAAATTGAAGTACGATATAGTAATTAAACACGTGAGGAAGTATATATAGTACTACTTACTGGTATTTCAACTACATTAAGTGATGCCTTGCAATCCTTGCGGTGTTGCCGAATAAACTCTTTCCAAACCCTATGCGTACAATAATGTACGATCGTTAATAAATTATGGCAAAGTCTATTCAATAATAGTTGTGCGTGAGAGATCGAAATTACCCCTGGATAATGTCTATCATATCTTGGTATAGTGCTCGCTCTTTTCTCAATGAGTCCAAGATTACTAACTGACTTGAGTTTAACTCAATGACAATGAGTATTCAGTGAAACCTGCATTGGTTTATACACACACGTACATGTATATAAGTTGTATTGATATTACATAAAATGTGTAGACTACATTATTATTAACACTTACTCAAAGTTGTACGAGAAAAATATTGTTGTCTTGTCGTGCTGCTTCACGAAGAACTTCATGATATTCGTCTGTGCTTCAGATACCCAGTGGTCCTTGACAATAATATCGGTTTTGAATACGATATAAGGATCAATGAAGCCAACACTGGTGTCTTGTATTCTTTGGAGCTCTGACATCTGGAATCTGTATATAAATATAAGTTACATGTGAGGATAATTATATACACGTACGCATGAAAGTGAGTTTATTAAATAAAAGTAAGAATCACTTACAAACAAAAGGAGCTAATGATTGATTTGTCCAGAGCGTCCAAGTGTAATAGTTGATGTAATTCTTCAAAACTAATATGTAAGATGTCATCTCCACGGAAGTAAGGATGGTCTCTAAATCTGATAAAGATCCACTGCTCACCCCTGCCACACGCCTACATATACCACTTGTTGAGCAAGTACATTTGCGTACCTAATTTATTTAGAGCCACAGGGTTGTACAGACTTTTGCTAAATTTATAAGTCTTCCAAGTATCAACTTCCAGGTTCTGGATTGGAGCTTTGCCCGTCACTTGATCCAAGGTTAAACCAGTTTGTTCAAAAAAATCATTAAGGTCTTGAACCGACACTTCTCCAGAGCTGTCTGGTCGATAGACTTTTATGTTGGAACCATATTGATTAGCAACAACAAGATTTTGCATTGGTTGCTTCTGTTGTCCGAGCTGTGGGACATCCTTCCCTGGTGCTCTTTTCCTTTTCTTATGTGCATCATGTGACTTCACGAGGGAGCGGTCATAGTCTGAGAGTGGCGGTGGCTTACAAACTTCAAGCATCTTTTTCTTGTGAGCTTCGACCTTCTGCCTCAGCTGATCTCGTGGTATGTAAAAGTACGACTTCTCCTTAAGCTTCGCTTGTCTCTGCTTTTGGATATCTATAAAAAAATCTTTCACTTTTTTGCTTTCTTCAGCTGCTATTTGCTCATCAGTCTTTTTAGGAAGTATTTCTTGAGAAATAACTCTTTTTTTAGGGTCTTCTTTGCCGCCGAGACCTTAGATGTCTTTGTAGTGCGTCGCTGTGGAGGTGGTGGGGGCGGTGTTGGAGACCGGCGTGGAGGCGATGAGGCCGGTGTTGGAGTCTGGCGTGGAGGCATTGGAGATCATTGTGGAGGCGGTGGGGCCGGTGTAGAAGTTAGAGATTGTTGTGGAGGCGATGGGGCCGGTGTAGGAGTTGGAGATCGCCGTGGGGATGAAGTCGTCTCGCCCCCCGCGACGCTGTGATGAGATGGGGAATGAATGATTGTGCTAGGCTAGGGAGAGACCCTGCTACAAAAACAAGTTGTGGTCAATTATTTTTGAAGCCAATATAAAATTAATGGAAAAATAATATTTCATTCACTATCATTCGTACCTAGGGTGAGGTAGGGGAAGCGGTGGCGCCCCAAGAATGATGATGAAGCGTTTGCGCCATTGAATAAATGTCTTCTCTGCTTCTCCTAGTGTCTTCTCCCCATCACCGCCTTCAATGTCAAGAGGAACATTGTTGTAACCTTTGAGCACTCTATCGACCGAGACGCTAGCATATCCAGGTTGAATAACTGACCCATGGATTCTTGGTGTCTTCGTTCGGTCTATTGGAGATACAACCCCGACAGCCACCATGATTGATGCATTATTACCATCTAGAATGTACAGCTCACATGTTGTTAGAGGTTCGGTAATATCATCAACAGGGAAGCGCAACCCAGCATCACCTTGAATAACTGGCAGCTTCGTGGAAGCACAACTGCTTTTCATCTGACCAACGAGGCTAATGGTGACTCCCGGTGTCGATTGCGATTGCATTTGACTCATTGCTAGCTGCACTTGCCTCTTGATCTCTTCCTGCATTCTTGCCTCAAGAGATTTTTCTCATTCACGTGATTCAAGCAATGCTTGTCGTGACTCATTAACAAATTGCTCCAATACACGGATTCGGTCTGCCTCCTCATCCTTCTTTCTCTGGCGGCTTCTGTAGGTATCCTATCTGCTAGGAATGCTTGTAGTCACGGAACCGCCCCATAGCCTCTTGTTTGACCACCGTGTTCAGGATTCTCTAGGGCATATGTTAATTCATTCTTTTCTCTGTTGGGCTTGAAAACACCACTATCAGCTTCTTCCCTAGCACGAGCTAGTCTCTGTGTTGCTCTCTCAATTTTTTGGCCAAAAATTAGTTTGCTAGTGTCTAGGTCTAGGCTTCCCCCATGAGCGTAGAACCAATTCTTCGTGCATTGAGGCTAGTTCTTCTCTATTGTTTTAGGTATGATTCCCTTAGCAGTAATCTCTGCTTCTAGGTTCTGCCACTTGGGAATAGCACTTCTATAACCACCTGATCCCATGCGATGATAGTATTGCTTCTGTCGGGCATTCTGCTAATTCCTTATCACACGTTCCTCACTCTCTTGAGATGTCTTGTATTGTACGAAGTCATCCCAATGGGACTCCAACTTGGCAAACGCCTTAGCATTGAAATTCGGCATTTCATTTTTCAAGATAAACTTTTTATACAATGTCTTCTTCCAACTCTAGAACAATGTTGCCATCTTCTTCATTGTCTAATCCCTCACTAGCTCCTTCAAAGCATCATCTGCTTGTAATGTGAAATGCTGAGTGATATCTCTCTAAGCTAGGTTTTTGTCACGATCAGATACAAAACTAACATTAGGAGCAGATATCTTCTGCTTCCATTCACGAGCACTAACTGGGATCCTATCCCTTATAATGAACCCACATTGATTGACATATGTCTGAGCATGTGGTCCCAATGATTTGCCGGTGTCGGTGTTGAATTCTAATATTATGAAACAGCCCTCTAATGGCTTTTTTGGCCCTCGGACTTTCCTACTCTTGCCGGTGGTTGATGTAGATCCAGAGACCGGCTACATGAGTAGAAACACAACGATTAACAACAAATATATGTACGCATGCATCTACAAGAGATGATAGATAATCGAATATACCTCGCCAGTATTTTCTTACGCAATAATTTGTTGATCTTCAACCATCGGCATATTCAGGATATCATCATAATCAGCAAAGTACTGACTCGTGTCATCCACATTAGTGCCGGCGTTGATAATATTCGCCATTATGTCATCATTCAAGTTATCATCCGGAGCAGCCATTTGTATCTTCAAGATAACACATAGATAGAATTACTATGGCACATAACATAAGTACATGTGAAAACACATATAGAATTACTAAATCCAATTAAATATAATAACACATAATATTTCATAAGGATAAACAATAATAAGGTATAGGCTTTGGAATAAAAAAAAACACTTTCGATCCAAAAAAACATGGAAATAAGTACATGTATATATACATATAGAATGATACAATTTTCTCTCTCTCTCTCTCTCAACACATAGAATAAGTGCATATGTATATATCTCTAGATATGCATGTGATAACACATAGAATGTCTCTCTAGATACAATTTAATTTCTCTCTCTCAACACATGAAAATAATTAAGTACATGTATATATACACATAGAAATAATTAAGTACATATATATATGTATACATATAGAATCTCTAGATAGAATTAATTACTAAATCTAATTAAACCTAATATATATACATAGATAGAATTTTACTAAATCAAAATTAAATCTAACACATATAGAGAGAAATAGAATAATAATTACTAAATTTATCAAAAACTATAATAAAAACTATCTAAAAAACTATCTAAATAAAGTACTAATTAAATTTTAATACATTTAAATCTAATTAACATATATCAAAAACTATCTAAAAACTAAGAATAAACTACTAATTAAATTTTAATACATTTAAATCTAACATATATATCAAACACTACCTAAAAAACTATCTAAAAAATATCTAAAAAATATCTAAAAAACTATCTAAAATAGGCTATGGATGCATGGCCATGCATGCATGGCTGCTGGGCATGCTGGCCGGCCACACGGGGCCGAGCAGAGCCGCGCGAGGACGACGTACGACGGAGACTCGATGGCCACCGGGTGGGGCTCGACGATGACGGCGGCGCGAGCATGGCAGAGATGACGATTGAGGCTGGGCGGGGGTAGACGACGACGGCGGCGCGTGCGGGTGCGGTAGAGACGACGAGATCGATTGTAGATCGAAAAGTAGAAGATGAACCGGTCGATATATATAGGCCGGGACCCTTTAGTCCCGGCTGGTAACACCAATCGGGACTAAAGATCCTTTAGTCCCGGCTGGTAAGCCGAACCGGAACTAAAGGTCCAACCCTTTAGTCCTGGCTCGGCTTACCAGTCGGGACTAAAGGATCTTTAGTCCCGGTTGGTGTTACCAGCCGGAACTAAAGGTATTTTTGGGCAGGCAACTTCGCCCACCCTTTAGTCCTGGTTCCTAGCTTGGACCGGGACTAAAGGTCTGAAATTTTTGTAGCCCGCCAAAGTGTTGTTTTTTCATTAAAGATTGTAGATCTTGATGAGCTGCTCAAATGAAACACTAAATGACCTCAGATGAAAAATCTCTGAATACCAAGTTTGATCATCTCAGCAAGATCTACAATTGTTACATATCTCATTTTTCATTTGAGAAAGTTGTATCAAACACTAGTCACAAATTCTTGAATCTCATATAGACTTTCTAAAACTATGTCACACACTTGTGAAATTTGAACTATATTTTTTTCAAACTTTCTCAAATGAAAAAATGGCCTATATAAGAATTGTATATCTTGATGATCTGAACAAACTTGGTATTCAAAACTTTTCAATTGGAGACAATCTAGGGTTCCGAAAACTAGTTTATAGGCATCAAAATTTAAAAATCATAAATTTGAACCATCCAAACTATCTCAAATGGAAAGTTGACCAAAACAACAATTGTAGATATTGATGATTTTAACAAACTTGGTACTCTAAACTTTTCAATTTGAAGTCATTTAGAGTTCAGAATACTAGAGTCAAAGTGTTGTTTTTTTATTTGACCAAATTTGACTTGGTCAAACTTGCTCAAATGAGACACTAAATGACCTCAGATGAAAAATCTCTGAATACCAAGTTTGATCATCTTAGCAAGATCTACAATTGTTACATAGCTCATTTTTCCATTTGAGAAAGTTTTATCAAACACTAGTCACAAATTCTTGAATCCCATATAGACTTTCTAAAACTATGTCACACACTTGTGAAATTTGAACTACATTTTGTTCAAACTTTCTCAAATGAAAAATGGTCTATATAAGGATTATATATCTTGATGAGCTGAACAAACTTGGTATTCAAAACTTTTCAATTGGAGACAATCTAGGGTTCCGAAAACTAGTTTGTAGGCGTCAAAATTTAAAAATCACAAATTTGAACCGTCCAAACTATCTCAAATGGAAAGTTGACCAAAACAACAATTGTAGATATTGATGATTTTAACAAACTTGGTACTCAAAACTTTTCAATTTGAAGTCATTTAGAGTTCAAAATAGTAGAGTCAAAGTGTTGTTTTTCATTTGACCAAATTTGACTTGGTCAAACTTGCTCAAATGAGACACTAAATGACCTTAGATGAAAAATCTCTGAATGCCAAATTTGATCATCTCAGCAAGATCTATAATTGTTACATAGCTCATTTTCCTATTTAAGAAAGTTTTATTGAACACTAGTCACAAATTCTTGAATCTCATATAGACTTTCTAAAACTATGTCACACACTTGTGAAATTTGAACTACATTTTGTTTAAACTTTCTCAAATGAAAAAATAGCCTATATAAGGATTGTATATCTTGATGAGCTTAACAAACTTGGTATTCAAAACTTTTCAATTGGAGACAATCTAGGGTTCCGAAAACTAGTTTGTAGGCGTCGAAATTTAAAAATCACAAATTTGAACCGTCCAAACTATCTCAAATGGAAAGTTGACCAAAACAACAATTGTAGATCTTGATGATTTTAACAAACTTGGTACTCAAAACTTTTTAATTTGAAGTCATTTAGAGTTCAGAATACTAGAGTCAAAGTGTTGTTTTTTCATTTGACCAAATTTGACTTGGTCAAACTTGCTCAAATGAGACACTAAATGACCTCAGATGAAAAATCTCTGAATACCAAGTTTGATCATCTCAGCAAGATCTATAATTGTTACGTAGCTCATTTTCCCATTTGAGAAAGTTTTATCGAACACTAGTCATAAATTCTTGAATCTCATATAGACTTTCTAAAACTATGTCACACACTTGTGAAATTTGAACTACATTTTATTCAAACTTTCTCAAATGAAAAATGGCCTATATAAGGATTGTATATCTTGATGAGCTGAACAAACTTGGTATTCAAAACTTTTCAATTGGAGACAATCTAGGGTTCCGAAAACTAGTTTGTAGGCGTTGAAATTTAAAAATCACAAATTTGAACCGTCCAAACTATCTCAAATGGAAAGTTGA
The DNA here is from genome assembly GCF_019320115.1 of Miscanthus floridulus. Lineage (NCBI taxonomy): Eukaryota > Viridiplantae > Streptophyta > Magnoliopsida > Poales > Poaceae > Miscanthus > Miscanthus floridulus. The sequence continues at coordinate 138,803,075 of NC_089581.1, read as the reverse complement.
CCAAAATAACAATTGTAGATCTTGATGATTTTAACAAACTTGGTACTCAAAACTTTTCAATTTGAAGTCATTTAGAGTTCAGAATACTAGAGTCAAAGTGTTGTTTTTTCATTTGACCAAATTTGACTTGGTCAAACTTGCTCAAATGAGACACTAAATGACCTCAGATGAAAAATCTCTGAATACCAAGTTTGATCATCTCAGCAAGATCTACAATTGTTACATAGCTCATTTTCCCATTTGAGAAAGTTTTATCAAATACTAGTCTCAAATTCTTGATTCTCATATAGACTTTCTAAAACTATGTCACACACTTGTGAAATTTGAACTACATTTTGTTCAAACTTTCTCAAATGAAAAATGGCCTATATAAGGATTGTATATCTTGATGAGCTAAACAAACTTGGTATTCAAAACTTTTCAATTGAAGACAATCTAGGATTTGCATCGTTGTATCATGCGGGCACAACAGTGAATTTTTTCTTGACGTATGACCCTTGGTTATGATCTTGTCGTAACCATGGAGTGTCTTCATCATTTAACATGATGCTTGGATCTTTCTTTACTATGAAGGGTGGAATTTGGACATTTCTTTCATAATTTTTGGACATGTCTGACTTGTCTTTAATTCCCACTATATTTATTTTCCCAGAAAGAACTATGTGGCGCTTTGGCTCATTGATCATTGAGTTGATGTCTTCATTTTTTCCTCTCTTTGATTTTGTAGACATGTCTTTCACATAGAATATCTGACTCACATCGGCAGCAAGGACGAATGGTTCGTCTTTGTACCCAATATTGTTGAGGTCCACTGTTGTCATTCCATACTCTTTGTCGACTGTTACCTCTCCTCCGGTCAGCTTCATCCATTGGCACCGGAATAAAGGGACTTTAAAATTAGGTGCGTAGTCTAGTTCCCATATATCTTCTATGCGGCCATAATATGTTTGTATATTCTCATTTGGATCTGTGCCATCTATGCGAACACCACTATTTTAATTGGTGCTCCTTTTATCTTGGGAAACTATGTAAAATGTATTCCCATTTATCTCATACCCTTGGTACGTGAGGATATGCCATGATGGTTGCCTAGCCAACAAATACAGTTGCTCATCAATATTGTCATCGCCTTGACATTCTTTTTGCAACCAACCACTGAAACTTTTCATGTGCTGACGCCTAATCCAAGCTTCAGTCTTCCCTAGAAACTTGGATCGTAAGAACTCCTTATGTATCTCGATGTACGGATGCTTCAGTCTTCTGCCGCTACCTCTTCTTCATCTCTCCCCATTGTAGTATCATCAAAGGCAGCATACTGAGCAATAATGTCATCAATGTCTAAATCTTCTCCTTCACCTTCTTCCATCATGACCCCGCTTTCTCCATGCTTAGTCCAACATATATAGTTTGACATGAAACCTGACTTAAACAAATGTGAATGAAGACTCATTGAGCTTGAATATTCCTTTAAATTCTTACATATGGCACATGGACAGCACATGAAACCATCCCGCTTATTTGCCTCGGCCACACCTAAGAAATAGTGCACGCCCTTAATAAAGTCTTGGGAGCGGCGATCAGCATTATACATCTAATGGCGTGACATAATCTGCATTACACGATAAATTATGAAAACCTTGAACATAATTAAGTATTTTATTACACAACATAGATGACACACACATGGTTGATTAATTAACTAAGCCTGGCTACAACGTAAGCAATCCCAACTATCACTAAACAAACTAAAACTACAATGCACTTCAGTAACATAATTATTTCGTGATCGTATGCAACTAAAACAGACAAATCATTCTTCTGTTGAATATCAATAAGCTTCTCCTGCTGGCTCACTGCCTCATCATCAGCAGCCGCTACCTCAAGCGCACCCAAATTCTGCACGTATGTAGCATAATCTTCCTCCCAGTACCAACCATCGCATCTATTGCCCTCCCACTGAAATTAAAGCCAAAAAATATTTAGTCAAAAATATTCAAGAAAAGCAGGTTAATTAGCCATAATTATAAAATGTGTAAGAAACTCACATCGCGATCTGGGCACTTGTAGAAAACATGACCCTTGTTGGGTCCCTGTCTCTTGACTCGGTACTCCATCATAATCTTCTGCTTACACTTGCCGCAGATAATGAGAGGGAGTTCTGGCCTCAGTCGTTTCGCAACCGAACAAGAGGCCGAGGATCCGGTACCAGTTGTCATCTACTTTCTATACTTATTTTTGCAAACCAGTGTAAATTTTATATTTTCTAAAATGATATATTTAAACAAAACTAGTACAGATTTCACATGTTTCAATAAATAACCATCCGTACTAGTTGACCATGCTTACGTGATTATCTCGGCGAGCATTTCTCCACCGGACGGCACCGTACTTGGCCAAGGAAGAGCTCTGATTCTACGAGAAAGAGAACACGGTCTTCCATGACCGTTGTCGCTCTCTCTCATAGAATCAAAGCTCCTCCTTAACGTCCGTTACCGCTCGACAGAGAACATGTTGGCCGAGCTGAACACGGTCCGTAAGTTCAACTAGTACGGATTTTCTATAATTTTCTAACTATTTACTAAGTTTTTCATTTCATGGAAAATTTAATTCTAAAAAATAAAAGACATAATTGCTAAATAGTTCATTTCATGGAAAAAAATAATTCTAAGTGACCTGCTTGATATCGGCGAGCTCGTGGGCGTTTAAGTTGCCAAGGATAGTAACATTTGTAGATGACATTTGTAGGTCTGAAGTTATCAAATATCCATCAAATTATAGCTCAAAAACATGTTTCAATAAATAACCATCCGTACTAGTTGACCTTGCTTACGTGATCATCTCGGCGAGCATTTCTCCACCGGACGGCACCATACTTGGCCAAGGAAGAGCTCCAATTCTACGAGAAAGGGAACACGGTCTTCCACGACCGTTGTCGCTCTCCCTCGTAGAATCAAAGCTCCTCCTTGACGTCCGTTACCGCTCGGTAGAGAACATGCTCGTCGAGCTGAACACGGTCCGCAAGTTCAACTAGTACGGATTTTCTACAATTTTCTAACTATTTTCTAAGTTTTTTATTTCATGGAAAATTTAATTCTAAAAAATAAAAGGCATGATTTCTAAGTAGTTCATTTCATGGAAAAAATAATTCTAAGTGACCTGCTCGATATCGGCGAGCTCGCGGGCGTTTAGGTTGCCAAGGATAGTAACATTTGTAGATGACATTTGTAGGTCTGAAGTTATCAAATATCCATCAAATTATAGCTCAAAAACATGTTTCAATAAATAACCATCCGTACTAGTTGACTTTGCTTATGTGATCATCTCGGCGAGCATTTCTCCACCGGACGGCACCGTACTTGGCTAAGGAAGAGCTCCGATGCTACGAGAAAGGGAACACGGTCTTCCACGACCGTTGCCGCTCTCCCTCGTAGAATCAAAGCTCCTCCTTGACGTCCGTTACCGGTCGGCAGAGAATATGCTCGCCGAGCTGAACACGGTCCGCAAGTTCAACTAGTATGGATTTTCTACAATTTTCTAATAATTTTCTAAGTTTTTCATTTTATGGAAAAATTAATTCTAAGATCACGTAAGCCACCGGGGACAAGGATGGCGCCTGCTCCAGCGAGGACGAGCGAGGCGTGATTTTGATGAACTAATTTAACTTTTGTTTATCCAAACATATATGCAAATCATCGTGTGATTTTGAGCTAAAAATGACATAAAATCATAATAAAGTCCATCATATAAAGTTACACATGCATCTACATCGCAAAATGAGATAAGCTCCTGATAAAACATAAGAGGATTAAGTTTGTTACCTCCAAAATCGAAGAGCAACACCAATGGAGGGGGAGAGAGCAAGAACAACAGCAAGCTGAAAAACAGAGGCGGTGAGTTTGAATGGAATGGCTCGGGCTCGGGGAGGAAGAAACGAGCTGGATTATAGGCTGGGATAATTAGTCCCGGTTAGGGGGCCAAACCGGGACTAAAGATTAATCTTTATTCCCGGGGCATTACCCAAACCGGGACTAAAAGCTTTAGTCCCGGCTGGTATTACCAACCGGGACTAAAGGTTACCTTTAGTCCCGGTTGGTAATACCAGCCAGGACTAAAGATCCCTGCCCCGCGGACGACCGTTGGGCAGGGACCTTTAGTCCCGGTTGGTATTACCAACCGGGACTAAAGGGTCTTTAGTCCTGGTGGCAAAAAATACCGAGGCTAATGCCAAATTGGGACATCGTTCTAAAGTCTGTTTTCTAGTAGTGAGTTGAGTATGTTTGACTTTTTGATATGTGAGAACGATACTTTGGTTACAGTATCTTGTGCGCACTTTGGCAACCACTCTCAACAAGATATTTAGAGTATCTTGTGTGCACTTTGGGAACCAATTTCCTCCATCTTTACCTATCAATAAAGAAGAATGTAAAAGGAATCTTGGAGTTGCTCTTAGTTAGACCTAAAAATTAACTAGCTAATTATTAGTCTGACTAGGTTTGGATCCCGATTAATAGGTACTCTGATCCTTATGTTGCAAATTGTAAGCCATTTTGGCTTTTCTAGATAAATATTTTTTACAACATATCTAAAGATAATGTATATCTAAACAATGAACTATTAGTCTTTTGTTAGCTAGTTATGCTTGACTAAAAGACTAACAAACTAGTCAATAGCTTAGTTAACTTATCGTTAAATTCTAGAATAAATTCAAAATAATGTGAGCACACAAGTTAATTAAGCTTGGGACTTGAAATCAAATGAACAAGTTTCACCACAAGGAACCCAACCAATACGAATTTTGTTGATTTGTTATCCCATCTATTGGTTTTATTTATTGATGCCGGCAGAAAGACACAGGCAGACCAGCTTAGACTGAAGTTTAGAGTTCGGTAGTTATGTTGAAAGAAAAAGAGGTCAGTAGATTAGATCCAAGCTCGATGGATTTTTACCAGGTTCAGACTCTAGCTACAGTAAAGCCCTATGTCCCATTTGGAACCCTAGGGATTGGATCCCCCCCCCCCCCCCCCCCCCCTTCCATGGCATTAGGACTAGACTAGCCTTCTGTTCCCTTCGTTCGCTTTTCAATGAATCAAATGTTTTCAACTTTGACTATATATATATATATTAATATTTATAGTACATAATTAGTATCATTAGATAAATTATTAAACCTATTTTTATAATAAATTTATTTGAAGATACAAATGCTGCTAATGTTTTCTATAAACCTAGTCAAACTTATAAAATTTTGACCAACACGAATACATACAATAGCGTCACTTATAGATAAAAAAAAACTGTCTAAGTCCTAAAGGACAGTCCGACTTTCACTGTCGGGACAGTTTTTAAAACCCAACGGACAGCTCCGAACAGCACCTTCTACTAGATGTTAGTGGATCGTGTGACTTTGACTTAGTTAAACATCCTCTCTCACTGGTAGAAAACAAACCCGTTGATCCAAGGATCAAACTAGGCTCTAGTCCCGGGAAATATTGCGCCCAGGACTAGAGAGACCTTTAGTTCCGGTTGGTGGCTCCAACCGGGACTAAAGGTTCCTGCCCAACGGCTCCTGCGCCAGACCATTGTGGCAGGGGACCTTTAGTCCCAGTTGGAGCCATCAACCGGAACTAAAGGTCGACCTTAGCTCTTGTCCCGGCTAGTGACGTGGCCCGGAACTGGAAAGTGACCTTTAGTCCCGGTTGGATTCACCAACCGGGACTAAAGGTCCCCCCTATAAATCCTGCTGGCCGTCTTCTTCCTCTCCGAGCCTGCCCGAGAGCTTCAGTTCAAATTTAAGTAGTGTTCTTGCTCTTTCTCCATCCATTCTTCGATTCCTCCATCGATTTCTTTGATTCCTCCGTCGATTCTTCGGTTCTAAAGGTTACCAACTTCATACTCTCATGTTTCACCATTGTCTTATCTCATTTTGTTCACTATATATATATATATGGTTCTTTATTGTGGTTTTTTTTCATTTGTAAGCAATTTGAGCTCAAAATCACTTCAAGCTTGCATATTTACATGAAGGAAGGTTAAAGTAGCTATTAAAAACTAGTATTCACCGTTCATTTATAGCATGCATAGCACACTTCATTGTTTAGATATATAGAGAATTTTAGAGTTTTTTAATTTTATTTGTTTATAAAATGAGAAATTTATAGTGTATTAAAAAATGAGTATAGAGAGTAGATGGCAACTGCTTTCGGGTCCTCAGCCTCTCATAGGTTTCCAAAGCGACTTAGGCCGAGCCTCCCACTCATTGCATGCGGCAAGTGTTGTGATGAGACAAAGATTGTGATGGAGTATCGAGTAAAGAAGGAGGGTTCCAACAAGGGTCGCATTTTCTACAAGTGTCTGGATCGAAATGTGAGTTATTTTATCGTATTTAATGACTATGGTTAGTTTATACCTATTTTCATGATGGTTGTGATTAAAGTTCTAATTTTCTGTTTTAATTTCAGTGGGATGGCACTGGATGTTTAGGCTTCTACCGGGAGGAAGAGTATGTTGAACTCGTGCAAAAATATCTTGCACAACAGGCAGATATGGCGGCTAATGAGGCAGTGATCTAGCCGAAGAAGCCCAAATATGTTGAACAAACGGGAGATCTGTCTGTTTTAGTTGGGATTGGTCGCGAAATCCTTGTGCTGCTGAAGTGCATTTTAGCTTTAGTGTTTTTAGTGGTAGTTGGGATTGTCTACATTGTAGCGAGACTTTCTTAAATTTATAGCTTTTGTGGTGGTATGCATGTTGTATAATTAACTAATTATGTTCTAGGTTTTAATACGGTATTTATGTCATGTAATGCAGATGAGTCGGCATTGGATGTACAATGCTGATCGTCGCTCCCAAGAGTTCATGGATGGCGTGCATTCTTTGTTATGTGCGGCCGAGGCAAACAAATACGATGGTTTCATGTGCTGCCCATGTGCCGTATGTAAGAATACGATGGAATATGCTAACTCAAAGACTCTTCATTCACACTTGTTCAAGTCGGGTTTCATGCCAAACTATATTTGTTGGACGAAGCACGGAGAAACCGGAGTTGTAATGAAAGAAGGTGAAGAAGAACAATGGGGCGATGATAACATTTTTGCTGAATATGGTGCCTTCAATGATACTGCAATGGGGGAAGCTAAAGAAGAGGTGGGGGCAAAGGAGAAGCCCGCTGAAGAAGAGATGGGGGCAGAGGAGAAGCCCGCTGAAGAAGAGGTAGGGGTAGAGGAGGAGCCCGCTGACGATCTTGGTCAAGCCATTCGTGACGCACAAAGAGAATGCGAAAGTGAAAAGGAGAAGATCAAGTTCGACCGCATGCTAGAGGATCACAAGAAATATCTATACCCAACTTATGATGTGGGGCAGAAAAAGTTAGGTACCACATTGGAATTGCTGCGCTTCCACTGAGCTGCCAAAGCAAGATGACGTAGCGCTGCGCTTCCCCGTGGATGATGTCACTACTCCAATGACATCAATTGAGCTACATGTTCCAAGGGAGAATGACACAATCAAGGTCGCTGTCAGTGTTTTTACTCCTCTAGACCCTATCAAGACACCAAGAATCCATGGGACACCAATACAACATAGATATGCTAGGGTCATAGTGGATAAAGTGAGCAAAGGTTATGAGGATCTAGCTCTTGACATTCCTGGAGGTGATGAAGAGAAGACTCTAGGAGAAGCAGAGAAGGCATATATACTATGGCACAAGCGCTACATTATTATCCCTGAGGTGTTTGCTCCACCGCCAGCAGACATTAGGTGCGGACAAAAGTTAACAAAACAATTTTTTGATAATTTTCTATGGGCATGACTAATAATAAGCATTTACTTATATCTCATTATTTTTTGTACTCATAAAGCAGGGCCTCCGCCAACCAAAGTCCAGTTGTTGCTTCTCCCAACCATCATAGTGCTCAGGGCAATGATGACGCCTTCGAAGGCACTGCTGCATCCCCACCATCTCCAACTCCTCCGCCACCTCCAAGGAAGTCCACAACTCCTCCGCCGAGGTCTCCAACACCTCCGCCGCCTCCAAAGTCTGCACTGCCTCCAAAGCGGTCTCCAACGCCTTCCCTACCTCCAAGGAAGCCAGCCCCTAAGAGGTCTGCCCTGCAAACGAAGCCGTTGCCCTGCCCATCGGCAAAGAAGCAGAAAGCAAATACTCATCCAGTTATTCCCCAAAAACTATCTTACGAGAAAAGTGAATAGGAATTAAAGGATGTAGTACAAAAAGAAGTGACAGATTTCTTTGAAGGTGCAAAACAGGCACGACGAGCGAGGGAGAACCCGGAGCCATCATACTTCTTCCTACCTCCAGATCAGCTAAGAAAGAAGTTGGAACAAAAAATGGGATTCTCTTAAGAGCACCGCGAAACAACCGATATCGGACTATGACCGCTCTCTCACCAAGTCATATGAGGCGGCACAAAAAAAGAAGAGAGTAGGGAAAGGTGTTGCACAACTCGGACAACAATCACAACAATCAATCCCCCCTTGTCGTTCCTAATGAATATGGTTCAAACTTAAACTTAGTGGAGGAGGTAGGCGGCCATGAGTCGTTTCTTTGGTTTTATGAGGACACTGGTTTGAACCTTGCCGAAGTGCTCGCTGAAGGACCTTCTGTTCCAGAAGTGGATCCTTACAAGAAATTTGTACCAGGCCAGAGTCTATACAACCCAGAGAAATTAGATGAACTGGGTACGCAAATGTACCTGCTAAACGGGTGGTATATGTCGGCGTCTGATGCGGGACAGATATATCTTTCTGTCAGAATTAGAAACCACCATTACTTTTGTGGCAATGACATTATCTATGTCGAGCTTCCAGAATTACACCAACTATGCCACCTGGACTCTCTCGACAAAAGTCTCATTAGCTGCTATTGTCTGTAAGTGTGATTATTTTCTACTATATTCACAATTTCTTTATTATATATTCACAATATATATATTCACAATTTTCATGTATGCAGATATGAGATGACAGAACTTAGAAAGAGAAAGGATAATGATGTTGGGTTCGTTGATCCGTATGTCATATACAAACACCCTAACCCCCCGAAGGATTATAAGCCTCAACCTGAGAGAAATCTCATGAATTTCTTAGTGAACCAACGCGACAAGAAGGAGATACTCTTCCCCTACAACTTCAAGTGAGTGTTATTATAAGTAATTAATGTCGATCATATATATGGGACATCAATATTTCCTTACTAGCTAGTTACCTCTCTCTCTCTCTCTCTCACACACACACACACACACACATATATATATATAGGGAGAGTATATTCAGTAGCCAGCTATAAAATAAGTTATTCTGTAGCCACCTTCATTTACGATAATTTTATATACTAATTTACCATAATGTTAATACATATTTATGATAGTTGGGTTACTATAATATATGGGGATATTTACCATAATATTATAGTAAACCACTTAGTAAGGAGTTACTATAATATCGTAAATTAACATAGTAATTATCGTAACTCAAAGTGGCTACAGAATAAGTTATTTTGTAGCCAGCTACAGGGTAGTAGTTCTATATATACATATATATATATATATATATATATATATATATATATATATATATATATATGTTTATGCAACAATCACTGGATATTGATGGTCATCGATATGGCCAATAGTAGATTGAAAATCTTAGACTCGTTGAGAAAACCGCAAACGGAGTATCAAGACATGATAGATATTATACAAGGGTAATTAATTTAGTTTCTCTATAACAACATATATATATATATATATAATGGCGCTGATCTCTCAACAATTATTAAAGGTTAAATTATTTTTTTATTTTATTGGGAGGAGGGTTTGAAAAAGGTTTATTGAGGAACAAAAAATGAAACATTGCAAAGCGCCACTGTGTGTAATCGCACACAAAGTAAGTACTATAACTACACATTTATATTCAATTAACACCATATGATGATTTCAATTCACCCTAATTGATTTTTTTGTCGTAAAAGTGGGTTCTAAGGCAGGAGCAGGGTAACAACTACTGCGGATACTATGTTTGCGAGTTAATCATGGCGTACTCAAAGAGAACTCCTGAAGAGCAACTCAAAGTACGTATATAAATACTTTTTCCTTTATATTATTTCGATCGTATATTTACAATTTCTTTATTGCTCTTATTTGTATAAGTAATTACATGAGCAATACACATACATATATATATTAATACTTTTTCCTTTAACTTTTATTGAAGACTGAATGGTTGAGGGAAAGAGTCATACGACTTGACCAACTTAAAGCAATTCGAGAGACTATAGCAGGATTTCTAAATGACCAAGTCATCAACCCCAACGGTGAGTTTTACAATGACCCGAACGAAACATGGATGCCAAATCTGGATCGGAGGAGTGAATTGCTAAGGACATAAACAATTTATATATCAAACCTTTGTAATATATCTATATATATATATGCACATATTATATGTACATAAAATAACGTGTGTATATATATGATAATCATATATATATGCATGTACGCGTATATTCGTTTGTTATTTATGTACAAAGTTCGAACGAAAACTTGCGCGTGCGAAGTACACATATATATTACTATTAGTAGCGTATTCGGAAATGTATTTTAATATCAAAACTAATCATTAAATAAAAAAAGAAACTAAAAATAGAAACCAGAAAAGAAAAAGAGAGAGGGACATTTAGTCTCGGTTGGTAACACCAACCGGGACTCAATGTCCTGCCTCGTGGCGGTCCCTGGCCAGGCCTGGAGGCCCCCTTTACTCCCGGTTGGTGTTTCCAATCGGGACTAAAGGTCCCCCTTTAGTCTTGGGCGTCAAGCCGGGACTAAAAGAGGGTACCTTTAGTTCCGGATTGGTGCTCCTGGTTAGGAAACCGGGACTAAAGGGGTTTCCCAACCGGAAGCAAAAAGCCTTGCTGCACCAGTGTCTATAGTAAAGCACAACCCCAAGCCTCTCTAGTCTTACGTTCTATCTTCTATTCTTCTTCTTCTTTGCACTATATATAACATTTCATACATCATGCATGGTGCATGTGTTCAGGGACGTAGCAAGCGGTGGGGCTAGGGGGGCTTCAGCCCCCCTACCCATCCTGAGCACGTGGAGTTTTTCTAAGTCATCTCTTAAAATTTTATGTATATATGTATTAGGTAGGAGGGGCTAAGGTTAAGAGAAGATAAAAAAACCTCTATTTTTTTGTTTAGCCCCTTCTAATTTTTTTTCTGGCTTCGTCAGTACATGTGTTGAGATACGTGAAGTTGGAGAGACGTCGAACAACGGTGCCCTTGTTGCTCTCATCCTGTTCCTCAACCAGCCGGATCGATCAGCCGCCTCCTGAAATCTGATAAAAGCTAGCTAGCTAGCCGGCCGGCGTCCACTCGACGATCCGATCAAATGCCCTGTTGTGCGTTAGTACTTGCATCGTCGTGACAAATATAATGATGGATATGGCTGGCCCGGCCCTTTGGATGATCGTCCGTGAGTTATTGTCCTTGTTGGTTGTTGTAATTGCGCGTGTGCATGTACACGCAAATGGACGCGAGTATACACGCGTACAGTACGTAGTAGTACGATTGTCATCCGGTGACAGGTCAGCAGCTAGTATGTCGTAGCAGTGCACTGCACCTAGTATGTCGTAGCTCGTACAGAGGGAACGAACGAATGAACAAGACGACGAGCAGAGCAGACCAATTAACTCTGGCACGTAAACGTCGTGGTTGTTGCTTGTTGCATGCAGGTGCAGATGTAGGCCAGGCCCAGCAGGGGTAGCTAGCCAATCAAACGCGGGCGCGCGGGTGAGCAGTCAACCGAGACCAAAAAATATATATATATATATATATATATAAATAAATATAGAGATGCAGGACACGGGTTATATATATCCACAACCCCGCAAATATGATTATATATATATATATATATATATATATATATATATATATATATATATATATAGATATATATATATATATATATATATATATATATATATATATATATATATATATATATATATATATATATATATATATATATATATATATGAGTAACCCATAAAATTAAATTTCTTTATGGCCGGATTCGTAGACAACCCGCCATTGTATCCTTAGGAATATATGGTGTTCAGCTCATCTCTGTCCCAATCCCAGTCGAGGCTCGACTTGCTTGTTTAGCTTGGGGGACTCGTCCACGCTGGACCGCCCAGTTTCCTCGATCGGCTCCTAGCCATGTAAACAAACACACTTGCCAATGCTTGTTTTATGTGCTACATGCAGTATAGGCTGTATAGCTGAAGACCCAAGTGCTCGCCGCAGCCACCAGTCAACCTTAGAGGTTGGGAGTGTACACCTATGTTTACCACAAATTCGATTGCCTTGAGATCGCAACTCGCAAGAGTATGCTGACGATGGCAGTGCTGCTAGCTAGGGTCCAGCTTCACAGTCGAGTAATTAATAAGGTGTGAGAAGACGATCACAGACACAATGCAAACCGTATTCAGGAGGAGTGGTGTCGAGTTCTTGCATTGGCGATCCATCACCAGCAATCACACTGCACACCCCCTGGTGTCAGCCGGAATCCTCCTCTGAATAACGAGCCTGACCGAGCTAATACACATGCAAGCTTCAGAGAGGGATGCATGAGCCGAGCAGACTCACTGTCCTCAGGAATGAATACACAAGCGTCCTATAAACATATGTGTATGATGTTCAGACGTTACTCACAAGATTGTCTGTCCTATAACAATATTTTTTTTAAAGTGCATATTCAGATGATGTTTACTACGACAGTTTTGGCTTAACCTCGGCTCCATATGTACTCCTATATGAGATTATTACGAGAATCCTAGGAAAGAGAGGGTAGTAGGAGGCCCACGCGCAACTAATGAGAAGGTGACGCGGCAGTGTCAGCTTAATTGCCCATCTCTTTCTGACAGACGTACAGCAGGGGGCACAACACATGATAATATGGTCGGAAGGACAGCCACACATATATTGTTCTTTCTGACAGACGAAGAACAAACTGGCCTGGTCTACGTAGTCCTCATAGTATCAAACTTCTCTTCTTCTCGTGAGTTTAGTGTCTTCTTCTCTCCAAGTAGTTTCCTCTGATTGGAAAGGTCACTTCAGATTTATCTTTTTTATCTAAAATAAAGGAAGAATTTATTAAATTTTTAAGAATAATTTATCGAGATGACCACTTGCCCTAAGAAGAAGAGATAAATAGTGAGGAATTCCAAATCTCCAAGTTACACAGGTCCCATAGACTATTGGGTCTAAAGTTCAGTACGTAGTTCAAACCAACCGTACCAGCTAGCTAGCCTTCTCGTGAACCGTACTATCCTTCTCTAGGTTTGGCATGAGATTTTAGATGTAGTAAGATTAAATAAACGGGTCTCGCCTTAATTCTCCTTCCATTCTCGTGGATTATCTGTTACCCCACGCAATGACACACACAAAATATTTAAATTTCATACTCACTCATCTTGTCATCTCAATTCTCAATGCAACCCTAATCTCCTACAACTAAAAAGAACAAAAGTTTGGTGCGACTTTTTTTTAGGGTCGCTCCTCCCTTCCGGCCGTGCGATACCCCGCGCGATAGAAAAAGAAACTATCATCCCTACGATCGTCGCCTACTTTAAAGGAAACAAATCGATCACATGAGGCCACATGCATGGAAGGAAAACAATAATCATGCATGTAGGTTATACATGGTGACACTGGTGAACCTTCTGCAATTTCCTAAACGAATATTCCCACCATTAGTATATAGGTCCATTCCCCTGCGTTTCTTCGTGCTCCCATTAGCATATAATATAAAAGTATTGTTGTGTTCATCACGACTTTCAGTTGACTACTTCCATTAGCATATACTTCCTCTGTCCCAAAATATAAGTCGTTATGGGATATGTTCAGGTCAAACTTTCTCAACTTTGACTAGGTTTGTAAAAAATACGTGCAACATTTATATCTCCAAATAAGTTTATTATGAAAATATATTCAATGGTCTATGTAATGATACTAATTATGTATTATAAATATTAATATTTATTCTACAACCAAAAATAACAAAAGTAAGACTATTTTTTGGTGCGATTTGTTTTTGGGGTCGCTCCTCCCTTCCGGCCGTGCGATAACCCGCGCGATAGAAAAAGAAACTGCCATCCCTGCAATCGTCGTCTGCTTTGAAGGAAACAAATCGATCACCTGAGGCCACATGTATGGAAGGAAAACAATAATCATGTATGCAGGTTATACATGGTGAGACTGGTGAACCTTCTGTAATTTCCTAAACGAATATTCCCACCATTAGTATATAGGTCCATTCCCCTACGTTTCTCCATGCTCCCATTAGCATATAATATGAAAGTATTGTTGTGTTTATCACGACTTTCTACTCCCATTAGCATATATTTCTTCTGCCCCAAAATATAAGTCGTTATGGGGTAGGTCAAACTTTCTCAACTTTGACTAGGTTTATAATGATACTAATTATGTATTATAAATATTAATATTCTTTTATATATAATTGGTCGAAGTTAAAAAAAGTTAACTTCTCGGGAAGCGAGAATGAATTCTATTTTGGGATGGAGGGAGTATATGAAAGCAATATTGAAAATATTTTAACAATCAAGTTCGTCTCTGTCTGATAGGTAAGCTTAGACATCATAATGGCATCAAAAATTTTGGCTCTCATGGACACCCTCAAGGATTAGTGCAAAGCATCCCAATCCTAAAGCATACACAAATGGCAACCTTAAAGTTATGATATTTTCAAAGGGTGGACAATAAAGACCATCTTAGACGTTCTGGCATTAGAGTATATACGTGCAGGCACATAGGCATGGTGGTGCAAGTGAGCAGCCAGCAGGAGTCGAGAGTTAGAGGTGTTTGGATCCCAGGACTAAACTTTAGTCTCTGACACATTAAATTTTTAGATATCAATTAGAAGGACTAAACATGAGCTAATTATAAAACTAATTACATAAGTTGTGGCTAACTCGCTTGCCAGCGTCGTGTACAGGATGGTATGGAGATGTGGTGAAACTTATTCGTGGATTTGTTGGCGCACGAAAAAAATGGATATCGGAAATCTCTTCCTGCCGGTATAAAAAATGATCTTAGTCACATCACGGAAAGATCTACACAATAGAGTTTGTGAGCCTACGACGCCACGCTCTCTGTGACTGTGTAAATTTCACGAACTTAGCTTTTTGGATTAAATGTCACTTTAATGTCGGTCATATACTTTTACAGTATTGTTATCTTATTATGCGATCCGTGTGTTTTTAGTACAAAAGTTTAGCTGTCCGTAGCAACACACGGGCACAAACATATTTACATATATACTCGAACATGTGTGTACATGATTATATGGAGATGCAGCGGAACTTATTCATGGATTTATTAGCGCATGAAAGAAATTGATATCGTAGAATTCTTTCTGCCAATATAAAATATTATCTTAGCCGTATCACAAAAAAGTCTATACAGTAGAGTTTATGAGCCTGCGACGTCGCGCTCTCCTTGACTGTGTTAATTTTATAAACTTTGTTTTTTAAATTAAATGTCACTTTGATGTCGGTATTTAATTTAACAGTGTTGTTATATTATTATGTGATCTATGTGTTTTTAGTACAAAAGATTTAGTTGTTCCGTAGTAATACACGGGCACGCTAGCTAATATAATTAAAGTCATAAACGATCGTCGTCAAGCTATTTGCCATTATTTCCCTAACTAGCAGCTGGCTAGGCATCACATCCCTCTCAATCGATCACAAGATCGTACGTTCACCTGTCATGGCGGTTTCCGTTTTCTTTCTTGCTAAAGTTGACAAATCATCAGGTTTATTTGTGGCATGACAATTGAAGGCTACTCGTGATGATGCATATATAGTACTACTATATACACACAAATTTAGAAAACGTCGTTTTCACAAAATAGTTTTTCTTTTTCCAAATCATGATATATGGACACACTCATCTCTATAAATACATGTGGATACACCCTATCCCTATAAGCATATCTAAAAGATTTAGGGGCCATTCGGCTGACATGAAAATCAGCTGAAAATCATTGTGCACGGCTAAAAAATACTGTTCATCCTCTCATAAATTTCTCCAGATTCATCCAGATTTCTTCAAATCCCTCTAAGCGAACAGACCCTTAGTAGACAGAGTGTGTCCGTCGTCGCTGCCCCCACTGTGACGACACCGCTGTTGTGCACCGCGCAACCTGACACCGTTGGAATTTCTTGTGCTCCAAAGAATTAATTCTGCAAGCACACATAATTTCATCTAGGAGCATCATGTAGTACAAATACTAGGGGAAGCTAATGGCTACAACTATCAGAAAACATGATTCTTGAATAACAACTAACAACCAACATCTAACTAGGAGCCATCAGTAAAGCAGATAGTGTGACACCGAAGAGATATAGATATAGATATAAATATAAATATAAATATAAATATAAATATAAATATAAATATAAATATAAATATAAATATAAATATAAATATAAAGCATTAGTCCTAGTGCGTTCGGGAACAAGAAGTGAGGAAAGGTTTTCTATGACTTCTCTATGAAGCTGAGACAACCTTGATAAAGATCTAAAGAAAGACAACAGTGGCTTAGGTCATATTTACCGAGCTAGTACTAGCACTTCAGAACACATGATCCTGCCCAACCCTTTAGGAGGTGAGAAAAGGGTGGTTAGGATAGGACTAGAAGAAGTTCTACAAGAGCACCAAATTGAACATGGTGGATTATGTTAACTGTCACCCCTGAGCCTATCATAACTATACCCGTGAGGTCGGGCGCAAACTCAACTAACCTATATTCTAGACACCACATCTACAATATCAATTTTCTCTAATCTACCACTTAAGATCAGAGCACATGATGCAAGCAGATCCCGTGCTAAAGCTAGATTTAGATAAAATGAACTAAATTATAACAATACCTTAATCTTAATTCATGATACTCCAACTAGAGTAAAATAAGTACAATATATAATTTCTTAAAATAAAGTAGAGAAGATAATTATATTAAGAACTCAAAATTTTATAAGAGGAAAAGCTACGATACCAAACTTCCGAATACTACTTTTGGAACATGGGGCAAGCTCGACTCAACTCTAACTCTCAACTGCACTATCCAAACTACTAGAATATGAGTGAGAGCTTATCTTGGTTTCTCTTCCTTGTTTCCTCTCCTTGTGTGTTTGATCAATGGCACCAAACCCTATTTATAGTGGTCGAGTGAGGGGGTACTTGTAGGAAAGCTAGAGCTTGGTGGGCATGAGCCTAGGTTGGCCAAACCTAGGATCCACCGCCCTGGCCATCCAACTCTCTAGATCTCCACTAGATGTTGGTTGATACTTGCACAAGTTAGTGATCGAGGCGGTTTGGTAGATAATAGGGTCTGCTAACTCTATGCGGGGTCTACTCACTTAGCACCAACTCCTCTCCCTCTAATCTTCCATGTATTGATGATCAATTGTGTAAAAATGTCGGGTGCAAAGTCAATTGTGGAAGTTGTGCTTCTCTGCATGTAATGGTGAGACTTTTGTTCCACATCTAAGTTCCATGTTGTCCCTTGGATCATACCGATTTCAATTGGACACTCATGATTGGTCCTCATTGTTTTTCTTGGGTTGTGGCATGGATCGAGCACATTTGGACATAGGGGAAGGTCGGCCAACCTCCTAGGCCCAATTTGTATGTATTTTGGTGTTACTTTCAAATTTAGTAAAATTTCTTGTATGGATTCTTCAATACCTACTATTGTGGAATATTCATGTGGCACGTTCCCAAATTTAGCGCGTGTGATACATGTTCCTTCTATTTCTCCAAGTAAAGCTCTTTGTGTATTTTTGCTTGAGCCAAACGAGATGAAATTTTCATATAAGGTTCTCGAAGGGGGAAAAGGCCTAGACAAGCGGACCTAATTTTAACAGCTGGTATGGTAACAATGAGTTCTTGAAATTCAATGCTCACAAAAACTTGTGGAACTCAGGTAGTCAGAATCCAATTGTGCATAGAACATTAGTTTTATCTCTTAGATCAAAAAAGTTGATAGCCAAAATGTGTCAGATTTTTGCAATAGTGACCATTAACATCGTCATCGTACACCACATGCAAGTGTGCACACACCTGCTACGAAGAGAGATAGGGAGGGGAGGTAGAAGGGATAAAGGAGATAAAGGGTGAGATTGGTGAATGAAAGGATAAAAGAGAGAGAATGAGTGATGGAAAGAAATAAAGTAACGACGATAGATAAAGGACAGAGAGAAAGAAGGATGTTGTTTGTGTCTTTCTAAATTTTTGAATGGGAATGGCGCGAGTTGGTTTCAACCGTGCCTACCAAGAGTGCACTATTTCTACATATAGTTGGTGTTTCCAGCTGTCTATTATATAAATAGGGCTCTATTTTTAGAGGCGGTTGGAAACACCGAGTGTCTCTAAAAATAAAATTTCATAGGTAATTTAGAAGCTACGATCCTCCTCTTTATTTTTAGAGGCGGCTAGAAGTAAAACCATGTTTAAAGGAATAATGCGTCTCTAAACATTATTTTTATAGTGCTAGAAGTAGTTCAGCTTTGCAAATGGTTGGCCGTTAAAGTCCCTGTAATTGAATTTGCACAAATGACTCATTGGTCCTCGCAATGAAAGTTACTCGTTGATCCTCATATTTTCTAATTTATTTCAAAATAAACAATGCTATCTAATACTCCCTCCGTCCCCAAATATAAGGCATGCACATATTTGAAAATTCAAACTTTGTTATCTTTGATTAACAATTAGTCTAATTATATCAAAAGCTTGTATTACAAAGGTAGTTACATTAAATTTGTATTTAGAAATACTTTCTAATGATTAAACTTTTGTTCCTATAAACTATGGGTATTCCTAGCGCCCGGTTGTCCAGATGCGGCATTCGTCCGGATGCAATCCCGCGTATGCCCGACGAAAACAACTCCCTTCACCGCGCCCATCCCACTCCAAAGGCAGTGTCCATCCATCCCGGAGCTCCTGTGCCTGTGCCCCAATAGACACAGCTCCCTCGCCAGCTCCCCATCCCACCTGATGTGCCACGCCCATCCCGCTCCTCACCCCGACCGATCCGCCATGGCATCCCATCCCTACCACTCCTGTGTTCGCGGCCTTCATCTTTGCCACACTAGCATGTACATCCAGATCTACTTTTGCAACACTCAGATGAAACAATTGCAACATACGGCTAAAACAGATGAAACATTTGGAACATACACTTGCAATATAGTTATTTGCAACATATATAACATTCAGATAAAACACTTGCAACATACGTTCTGAAACAGATAAAACATTTGAAATATGCTCTTTGAAACATGCTTTTACAACCAAAGCAACATGTGCAACATCCAGATCTACTTGTATAACATCCAGATGAAACACTTGCAACATAAGTCTAAAAATATCTGAAACATATGCTTGAAACATGCTTGTATAGCATAGCAACATATGCAATGTCAAGATGAAACACTTGCAATGTACGTCTAAAATAACTGAAACACTTGAAACATAGGCCCGCAACATGTCTAAAAATGCCTGAAACACAGCGTCGCCGGCAGCCACAGCCTACCTGGTAGGGAACTGCGGTGGCACAGTCCTCCCCTTCCTGTCGATGGTGCGAGGTGGATGGGGGCGCAAGCGCAGGCCTCCCCTACCTCCCCTTCCCATGACAGATGAGGTAGATGAGGGCGTGACGTAAGACAGTGGCGCAACGCTGGTGAAAGCTCTAGTTTGGTTTTGGTTAATTGATGAAACCATAAGTACTAATCTAGTTTATCAAAGTGATTATGAGATAGGTAGCACTATTCCAAGTGGTGAAGCGAATGAAGATCATGACATGATCATGGTGATTCCATGGTGATGATCAAGTGCTTGGACTTGAAAAAGGAGAAAGGAAAACAAAAGGCTCAAGGCAAAGGTATAAGTGGTAGGAGCCTTTTTGTTTCGGTGATCAAGACACTTAGCTAGTGTGATCACATTTAGGTTCGATAGCCGTACTATTAAGAGGGGTAAAACTCGTATCGAAATGTGGTTATCAAAGTGCCACTAGATGCTCTAACTCATTGCATATGCATTTAGGATCTAGTGGAGTGCTAACACCCTTGAAAATGTTTGTGAAAATATGCTAACACACATGCACGAAGGTGATACATATTGTGTTTAGCACTTGGGAGCAAGGGTTTGAAACTCCACCGGCGGAGTGTCCACCTGTAGAGTGCGAACAGTCCAATAGTGCCACCGGCGCTCTGTATAGAAAAGATAGGATTTCACAGAGTGCACCGGACGCTGGTCACGCAGTGACCGGATGCTGGTGTCCTGCGTCCAGTCAGTAGAAGCAGTGAAGACGCTAGCGTCGGTCTTCGACCGGATGCTGGGTCACTTAGGGACCGGACACTGATGGGGTGCGTCCGGTCCTGTTGACGTGACAGCACACAGTGAAGAGGGTGACTGACCGGATGCTGAGTGAGTCCGGTCAAGGGTGACCGGATGCGTCCGATCGTGAAAAATTGTCTCTGGATGCTTACTGAAAATGATCGGACGCTGAGGTCCTGCGTCCGGTCACTTTGAAGCAGCGCATCCGATCATAACTTAAATGTACTAATGACCATTAAGATCGGGCGATCAGCGTTTGAAGCAGGGGCCACGTGGCGTGCATCATGTGACCAGACGTTGGGGAGCCAATGGCCGGCACGTTCGATCGCCCCATTTTTTAGTGGACTGAGGAGCCAATGGCTCTATTTAGTGGGGGCTTCTATTTAAGCCCCATGGCCGGCTCAAGCTCACTCTCTTGGCCATTTTGCATTGACATAGCAACCTTGTGAGCTTAGCCAAAGCCCTCCCACTCATCTCCATCATTGATTCATCATCTTTATGAGATTGGGAGAGAATACAAGTGTATTGCTTGAGTGATTACATCTAGAGGCACTTGGTATTCGTGTTTTGCTATGGGATTCACTTGTTTCTCTTGGTGGTTGCCGCCACCTAGACGACTTGAAGCAGCGAGGATCATCAAGCGAAGGTTGGTGATTGTCTCTGGCTCTGATCATGGTGATTGTAAGGGGTCTTGTGCCTTCCCCGGTAGAGCGCCGAAAGGTAACTCTAGTGGATTGCTCGTGTCATTGAGCTACCTCACTTGTGGGTAGGTTCTTGCGGTGTCCAATTGTGTGGACGAGGTTCGTGCAACACCTCTTAGCCGCCAAACCACCAAGTGTTGGTTGACACAACAGGGACTAGCGTGCCATCAAGCACGTGAACCTCAGGAGAAAAATTAGTTGTCTCTTGCCCTTTGGTATTCTCCCGGTGATTGATTTAGTATTCATCTTGTGATTGGTTCACTCCTCTACACAGCGGTATAATCACCCTACTCACTCATTTATATTCTTGCAAACTAGTTGTAGCAAGCTCTTTAGTGTAGCTAGAATTGAGAGCTTGTTTTATAGTTTAAGTTCATCTAGTGGAGCTCTTTAGTGTAGCAAGTGTGAGAGCTCTTAGTGAGTAGTGACATAGCAAATTGTGTGTTTAGTGATCATAGCAACTAGAATTATTGGATAGGTGGCTTGCAACCCTTGTAGAGCTAGAGCAAAGTTTGCATTTCACTATTTGTTATACTAATCAAATTGCTCTAGTTGGTTTGTAGATTTTTAAATAGGCTATTCACCCCCTCTAACCATATTAGGACCTTTCAGCTAGGCACGGCGCAGCCGTGCTGGAGAAAGCTCTAGTTTGGTTTTGGTGAATTGATCAAACCCTAAAAGTGTTAACCTATTATTCTAGTGATTATGAGATATGTAGCACATTCTAAGTGATGAAGCAAATGGAGAAGATCATGGTGATGGTGGAGTCCATGTGATGATGATCAAGCTCTGGGACCTGGAAAAGAAGAAAGAGAAATAAAATGGGCTCAAGGCAAAAGTGGTATCCATAGGGCCATTTTTGTTTTTGGTGATCGAGACACTATAGAAAGTGTAATCACATTTAGGATAGATGGTCATACTATTAAGAGGGGAGCTCTTATCAGACAACTCGATCATCTAGTGCCACTAGGTGTTGGAATACATGCATATGCATTTAGGCCTAGTGCACAATCGATGAGAAGTGATTAACCTTTGAAAAATGTTTGTGAAAATGCTAACACACTTGCATGTGATGGTGAAGCACTTGGAGTATTAGCACATTTGCAAAGGTGGTGAAAAAGGTGAAGAAAAGGAGGCATAGCCAGGCTTGGGGTGCTGCCACAGGGGCATCGCCATGCCCTCTCGGGTGCATCACCACCCCTATGGCGGTGACTGAGCGAGGAGGCCAAGAGTGGCATGTTCGGTTGGGGGCACCGCCACCCTATCTAGTGGCACTGCCACACCTAGGGTGGTGCCTGCCTAGAGTCAGTCGAGGAGCAGCAACATAGGCGTGGGCACCGGTGCATCCAGTGTACACTTCCGTCATGTGGGTGCTGCACCACCTAGTCACTGCCATGGGTAGGGCGGTGTCATCGTCGCTTTTTACCCGAGAGCAAGGGAAACTAGTTTGGTCACCACCGCGGGCACCGCCGCCCTGATGGCGGTGCACCACCATTTTTATCCAGAGACTAGTGCTTTCGGTGGGTTGTCCGGGTGGTCACCGCCACCCTAGGGGCGGTGCCACCGCTGCCTGTCCGGTGACCGCCTGACTAGTTAACTAGCTATTGGATTCAACCGTTGGGGGGGCACCGCCACCCCAAAGACGGTGCCACCACAGTCATGTTCAGTGCCCTCGTAGAGGCTAGCTCCAAAGGGTAACAACTCTATTTGCTTATGGGCTTATAAATAGAGGGTGTGGCCGGCCTTGACCACTCTCTTGACACTTCTAATAGTTGCATACACCCTTTGAGAGATGAGCACACCACTCCACTCACTTGCACACTTGATTTGATCATTTTGAGTAAGATAGGAGAGCCTCTAGTGCATTGCTTAGTGGTCTAGCATCTTGTGGTACTAGTTGGACGATTTGGGCTAGTGGAGATCTTGTTACTCTTGGTGTTTGCCGACACCTAGATGGCTCGGTGATTGGCAGATCGTCGAGCAGAGGAAGATGATTGTCTTCAGCTCTGATCATTGTGATTGTGAGGGTTTCATGTGCCTTCCCTGGTGGAGCGCCAAAGGCAACTCTAGTGGATTGCGCGTAGCTTGTGGATCCTCATCTCGTGTTGGTTGTGCGGCACCTGGTTATAGGTTAGGCATGTGATGCCTATTAGTGCATGAACCTTCAAGTGAGTGAATCGCCACAATGGGGACTAGCTTGCTGACAAGCGAGTGCACCTCGGAGGAAAAATTGATTGTCATCATTGTCTCCTTGGTATTCTTGGTATTCATTGTGATTGATCATTTGCCATGGCGGTATATCATTCCTACCTCTCTTACATTACTATCCTAGTGTAGCTAAGCTCTTTAGTGTAATTAGTTTTGAGAGCAAGCTTGTGTCTTGTTAGTGGTTAGTGAGGCTTTTTAGTTAGTCTTTGAGAGCTCACTAACTTAGAGGTAGTGACTTAGCCCTTTGTGTGTGACATAGAGATTATAACTACTAGAATTATGGTAGGTGACTTGCATTTTTAGTAGGCTAACGCAAAACTTGCTTCACCTCATATTTGTCTAACCTTTTGGCTTAGTGTTGTTGTAGATTTTTTAATAGGCTATTCACCCCTCCTTTAACCATTATGACCTTTCAAGTGGTATCAGAGTCGTGGTCACCGTGATTTGAGGCTTAACAACCTTCAGTGTCAAAATGGCTCAAATCAACAACACCAAGAAGCCATCCCAATTTGATGGCTCAAATTATCCTTATTGGAAGGCGAAGATGACAACATATATCAAGTCGATCAATAAGAAGGTTTGGAAGGTGGTGGAGACCAAGATTGAGGTTGCTAATGCTGAAGCTCCTACCGCTGCCGAAGAAGTATTACTCCAAAACAATGGTATTGCTCTTAGTGCCATTCATGATGCATTAGATGAGAGAACATTTGAGAAAATCAAGAATATTGAGATGGCACATGAGGCTCAGAGTAAGTTAGAGGAGTCATTTGAGGGCACTCAAGCGATAAAGGGTGCCAAGGCTTACATCCTCAAGGAGAAGTTTGCTAGTTTCAAGATGAAGGATGATGAGAGTGTGCCGGAGATGTTTCATAGGCTTCAAGTGCTTGTCAATGATCTCAAAGCACTTGAAGAAGAGGTGAAGGACAAGGACTTATCCCACAAGTTCTTGAGATGCTTGCCATCAAGATTTGGCACATTGGTCACTATTCTAGTGAGGAGTGGTTTGGACACTATGACACCAAACCAAGTATTGGGTGATGTAATGACCGATGATACATATCAAGATGATGATGAGAAGGAAGAAAAGAAGGAGAAGAAAGATAAGAAGAAGGATGACAAGAAGAAGAGTGTGGCATTCAAAGCCACATCATCTAAGGGCAAGGCCAAGCAAGACACTTCAAGTGAAGATGAAGGTCCATTCTCTTGGGATGATGATGATGATGAGAAGATGGCTCTCTTTATGAAGAGATTTGGCAAGTTCATGGTGAAGAAGGGCTATCATGCTAGAAGGAAGAAATCTTCATCCAAGAATAAGGAAGAATCAAGGAGGTGCTTCAAGTGTGGAAGCAAGGATCATCTTGTTGCTCAATGCCCATACAATAGCGACAATGATGATGATGACAAGAAGAGAAAGAAGGACAAGAAGGAAAAGAAAGAGAAGAAGGACAAGATGACCTTCAAGAAGAAGAAAAAGGGTGGTTCATATGTGGTGACTTAGGATAGTGATGCTTCCTCAAGTGATGATGATGATAGTGATGATGACAAGACCACCAAGAAGAAGGCTTTTGCTAGCATTGCCATAAATGAGAAGCCTTCTCTCTTTGACACTCCATCGACATGCTTTATGGCCAAGGCCACTAAGGTATAATCCAATGATGAGTGTGATGATGAGAAACATGATAACAACGAAAATGATAGTGATGATGATGATGAATCAACTAAGGATGAACTACTTGACATGCTAGATGATGCTAAAGAACATTTTAACATTAAGAGAAGGAAATGCAAAAGCTTATGTAAGAAATTAAAAGACCTTAAGCAAGCCTTTGATGAGCTCAATGTATCTCATGAGAGGCTAGAGAAAGCCCATGAGAAGCTTGGCAAGGCTCACAAGAAGCTTGAAAAGGCTCATTCCTCTCTACTTGATGAACAAAATGTGAAGGAGCATGTTGTAACATGTGATGTGGGCTTAACTTGTGACATAATTAATGAATCTTTCTGCAAGCCTATCAGTGTTGCTCCCACTAACCTTTCTTGTAGCACTTCCACTTCTAGCTCATCTAGTAGTGATGGTTTCATTTGTGATGCCTTACTAATGGTTAAGGATGAGACACTCAATAAGGAGGTAAATGAGCTCACTCTTGTCTTAGGCAAAGCCTATGGTGGAAAGGACCGTTTGCTTATGTGTTTAGGTAGCCAAAGAGCTTCTCTCTACAAAGAGAGATTGGGCTATATCCCCAAAAAAGGCAAGGCGGCCTTTGCTCCTTACAATACTAGTTTTGTGAAGAACAATGGTCGGTTTTTGCACTAGTTGCAAGCAAGTTGGTCACATAGAGCAAAAATGCATGAACAAAAAATCACAAGCTAAAGTATCCTCAATTAAGCTTGATTCTTTCTATGTGCTTACCAAGGGTACTAATGGTGTGAAGGCTAAGTTCATTGGTGCACCATGGATGGACTCAAAGAAGAAAGCCATTTGGGTGCCAAAGAGCTTAGTAACTAATCTTCAAGGATCCAAGCAAGTTTGGGTACCTAAAAAGAATTGATCTTCTTTTATAGGTCAATTATAAAGCTAGAGGAAGACATTGGGTTCTTGATAGTGGGTGCACTCAACACATGACCAGTGATGCAAAAATGTTTAACTCAATCAATACCAATTGCAATGATGGTTATGATAGTATTACATTTGGTGACAATAGCAAAGGCAAGGTCAAAGGGCTTGGTAAGATTACAATATCCAATGATATGAGCATTTTCAATGTGTTGCTAGTAGAGAGTTTGAATGTAACACCCCAAAATTTGCCAATTTAAAATAGAGTTAAAATGATTTATTTGTGAATTATTGTGCACATGAAAATATAGGAAAATAAAAATTTTCATTAATTTAAAATTTATCATAAGGTAGAAACGTATTTGTTGCATTCATGCCGGTCGCACCTCGTGTTTCTATGTGCAAAATGTGTGTTTTTTTATATGTTTAGTAGACGAATATCTATCTTTAGGAATTTTCTAGCTTCTTTCTAGAATTTAATTCCTACTTCTTCACCTTAATCTTTATGTTCTAAGTTCCCAACAATCTTTTTATGAGCTCTAAATACTTTATTTGAGTTCATCATGTTCCAAAGTGTCTCTGAGAATTTTCCCCAAATTTTTGGAGGTTTCGGAGTATTTTTCGTGGCTTAAATATCAATTCTAGACTTTTCTAGAATTATTTTATCCATGAAATTAATTAATTCCGAAAATAATAAATCTCTTATTTTTTCCAACGCTCAAAGCCCATGTGCAATAATCCTAATAAATCCTAAAGGCCCATGCATTTATTTACTAATGGGCTTTAATAATTATTTAGGCCCATTAGTAAATGTGGAGGGGTAACATCAATTAGTACCATATTGCTAGTTGATGTACATGTGGGGAGTTTTTCTTCCTATATATATCAACCAACCCTTTGGGTAAAGCACATCAAAACTATCATATGGGGAGCCCCTGGTTTGGAAAATCCCTCGTGTAGTAAATTATATTTTTCCCTCCTTTCCTCGCCGTCGTCGTCGTCGTCGCTATCGCCGCCGTGCTGCCCAGCCTGGTCATCCTCACTGCTTCTCGGCCATCGGTAAGTGCCCCACGCAACACTCTTGTTCCATCTATCTTCTACGTTTCTCCGAGCCCTGCCCCTGACCGAGCCGTGCCGTCCTGCTCCATTGTTGCCGTGTAGTCGCGACCTACAGGAAGCCAAGCAACGCCAGAGCAAACCGATCGATGCCACCACCGGAGAATTGTTGCCGTCCCACGTATCTGGGAGCCAACGTTGCTACCGTGCCACCATGGCCACTCCATGGACATGCATCTTCCTGGCCGCACGACGCCGCCGATCTTCTTCTAATGCCGCCGAGCACATCAGTTTAGCATATACAACTATGTTTCCTGCTGTTGGCTTCCAGGAGCGCTAGTCGTCTTCTTCAAAATCAAGAGCCATGCCATGCTGCATGATCAGTTTATCTGGAATCATCATCGTCGGAGTTGCGTTGCTGTTCCCTTGCTATCCTAACCCACCGGCCGAGACACCTGTTGCCATAAGACATGGTAACGCAGATGCATGCAGCTGTTGCACGTTCTTCCTTCACATTCAAAGGAAACCAAGTCACGGCTCCTATTTAGCATGCAAGGATTCTATAGAAAATTCACCTAGTGCACATGTTTGCCTATCATGTACGTATCTTCAGCCTTTCATACTATTCATGAGCACATGCAGATTTATCATCCACTCAACTATCTGATGCTTTTCTTTTTCCAATCAATGCATATTAAATCTCGTAGATACCTGCTCATGGAATATTCAGCAACTTTCCACGTACCCTTTAAACCTCCCCTGATTCATCACCATCTTAACCTGTTTTAGTCCATTCATGTTGTGTTAGTACCGTATCGACGCGATCCACGTGTTATTAGCGATGCTAAATGTTTTTGAGCATTATAATTTAAATATTAAGTTGATGCAACTAGTTTATAGTTGAAATCAATATAGATCTTATACTTCGGTGTTTTATATATAAATATTAATATGATTAATTGCTAACATAAATGCGTTTCTAAATTATAATTTGCTTAGGATAAACAAGACCATATAAAACTTGTTTATATGCTCTCACATGCACCATTGTTTTTTTTAAATGTTAAAGTTTAATATGACTTAAATTATATGGCCGTATTTATTAATAAAATATGACTAGTCTTAACTCGACTTTTGAATTAAAAGATGATTTGCCTAATCTGAATTAATATACTTCACATGGTTTTTGCTTAGCTAAAATAAATCAAGCTTACATTTATTTGTTTTATAAAGTGATGAATCTTTCTGTAGCCGTTCTTTTGTCACCAAAGCTTCGATTAGCGTGTCTATCATGTTTGTGTGTTCGTAGCGATGCGTAGAATCGTGTTTCAAACTCTTTTGCTTATTTTTCTATGATTGGTGTACTGTTCTAATTTAGATCTATTGTTTGCTTCGTGTATGATTGTACGGATGTTTGTGTGGTGCTATATGATCATGTCTAGTCGGTGAGGTATACGTGGTGATCAAGAAGAAGAAGAACATTGAAGATTAAAGCTTACCGAAGGATCAGTGTTTTAATGCAAGTATAGCATGGGATCTTCCTTGTTACCTATTCACCTTTAATCATTTAATTCATACTACATGTGTCTACCTTGACTGCCATTAAGGAATTCCTAGTACTTTGTACCTTGTACCTTGATACCTTTGGGGTATTGCATTGGGTAGTATGATGCTAGTGCTCAATTAAAGACCATGATCTTGTAACTTGACTAATGGTATATGCAATAAACATTAAAAGATGCTTTTTAGCAACATGGAACAAGGGGGCTAGAGCATTGGGCTATTTATGGCGCTCTAGATTCCTCTCTCTAAGAACTTATCTGTAAGTGATCATCCGGGACTTATAGTACAGCTGTGAGGGCTACATGGCTCTGGCTTTAGCTCAGTATGAGGACCTTTTCTAGCTTGTTAGTGGTTACCTTTATTGGCGTAAGAATGGCTTGACGAATCGGGTATAGGACAGCCTCTACTCTTATGTGTATAGCCATGATGGAATTGTGCCATTCGACAAGGGGGTTCCTACATCTGTTTGCCGAGTGAATCTAATGGCCCTAACTTGTTAGACGAACCTTTGAAAGGCTTCATAGTAAACCCTGCCGACCTTCCCTAGTAGTGGGTCAAGAGGCTGATCACCTTAGGCGAAAGGGTAAATCACGACTCACAGTGAAAGTGTATAACATCTGCAGAGTGTAAAATTGGTATATCAGCCGTGCTCATGGTCATGAGCGGCCTTAGAACATTTACGGAATAGATGATGGACACTGATGATACTAAAGATGAAGATGCTCACTAATGGTTAACTGTTTATGCTATTCATTATTCATGTTTACCTGATCATGTGTTTATGGCTTGTGATAAACTTGTTGCTACTCAATTGCTAAAAGATGACTCATTAAAAGCTAATCGCAGTAAACCAGTGTCAGCCTTTTGAGCCTCATGAACCCCATATTATATTTGTTGAGTACGACATGTACTTACGCTTGCTTTATTTTTAATTATTTGGATAAAAATCCTGGATGGGTACCAGATTGCTAGAGTTTGGAGGAATTAGACTTGTGATCAACCAGTCAGTTGTCCCTGTGGATTTGGAGTCTTCGCCTGAAGATCAGAGTCAACTTTCCGCTGTCTATACTCTGAGGTTATACTCTTTATACTAATACGCTATGTATTTAAGTATTGTCCTTTGATATTATACTTATTTGTAGCTATATGTGAGATTTGACTTCCTGGGCTCGCATATGGTGTGTATTTAGTTTTGTTCTTAAAACCGGGTGCTACATTGAACTTCAATTTGCTATCCATGGCTCAATTATGTGATCTTAGATTCAAATACATATTTAGAGTAGATGATGTAGAAATCATAAGTGTAGATGGCTCTAATTTAATCTTCAAAGACTTTAGATATGAGAATCTATACTTGGTTGATTTCAATGCTAGTGAAGCTCAATTGTCAGCATGTTTGTTCACAAAGTCTAGTATGGGTTGGTTATGGCATAGAAGGCTTGGTTATGTTAGAATGAAACAATTAAATAGATTGGTTAAGCATGACTTGGTTAGAGGCTTGAAAGATGTTGTATTTGAGAAGGATAAGCTTTGTAGCTCTTATCAAGCTAGCAAATAAGTTGAAAACATCCATCCTAAGAAGAGCATAATGAGCACTAGCAAGGCATTTGAGTTATTGCAAATGGACTTGTTTGAGCCAACACAATACACTAGCATCAGTGAAAACAAATATGGCTTTGTGATAGTGGATATGGCAGAACTACCCAAGTTATATGGCCCACATATGCCTGTCATTGTCTTCTAAACTTCTAACGGCTACACATGGGAGCCAGACAACTCTGGTAGTCTATCGGGTATCCTCGAGGAACCCTGAATCATCCATGTTTCCTTTCCGAGTAGGATACATCACAGGAAGCATTGCAATATTACAACAGTTTGTACAAATATACAAATATATTACATCAAAGTAAGTGGCAGAAGTATTACAAACTATAAATTTACAAACCATTTTTAGTTCTTACAAACTATAAGTTTTAGCCATCTAGGCAGTGGGGTAGCAAAAGAGTACCACTTATATTACAATCAAAAGAAGTTTACCCTGCCCAAGAGTGCACAACAACAACTGCTCTACTGCTAGGACTCCTCTAGAACCATCATGCAGCAGGGGCAAAAGCCTAACTGCTCATGAGGCTCACCTGTAACAAGGGTTTAACAAACCCTGAGTACAAAGGTACTCAACAAGACTTAATCGATGAAAAGGAAAGACTCCAAGGACATGTAGGCTTTACAGGAATCAAGGTAAGTCTGTAGCAAGAATCAAGATTAACTTTTACATAAAAAGCTTACTAATGATTGATCCTTACCTTTAATGTTTTAGCTCAAGTTTAGTTATTATGAGTCTCTCATTGGCACCTAATTTAAATCAATCACTTCTTTAACCATCTCATCACATGATCACATCACTAGGGTTTCAGTTATTAACTATGATGTAAGTTAGAGGATCGAGTCTCCTTCGAGAAGCATGGCAATTCGAATCGATTTAGCCCAGCTGGGGTTTCCTTACCACACGATATATATAGGTCTAGGTCTAGACCTGAACCTACATATATCAACCCTCACTCAGATCCTCCAAAACATGAACGGGTCTAGCGCTACCCAAGAACATAGTACTCCACCTCCCTATGCCACTCTTGGTGGATTCACAGGATGTGTACACGCTACTCTCACAATCTCTCCACTCCCAATGCACGGTTAGCCTTTCACATAATGGAATAGCTGAGGTATTAGGCTTACCGGGGTATGTTGCCAGTACTACAAAGTCCCGACCACATGGTGGCCTACAATGGTACGGTCCTCAATTGACACCGATGGAACAAGCCCGACC
Source organism: Miscanthus floridulus (assembly GCF_019320115.1). Lineage (NCBI taxonomy): Eukaryota > Viridiplantae > Streptophyta > Magnoliopsida > Poales > Poaceae > Miscanthus > Miscanthus floridulus. The sequence continues at coordinate 138,771,734 of NC_089581.1, read as the reverse complement.
AGGTGACCCTGTCGGCTCAACCGCCAAAGACATAACCCAGGTCCCGTCTAGTCTCCAGTTTAAGCATTATTCATTATTTAACGCTCAGGACATTTCCTGAGGAAAGAACCATTGCGAATGATGAAATCACCACTCGACTCTTATTACTAAGCAAAGCTAAGCATTACTAACCTATTATACTAAAACGGGTATCAAGGAATGATATAAGAATATAAAGGCAGATAATGTAGCAAAAGGTGATCAATTAACTCCTATAGTACTTAATGCACCAAACATAAGACTTAGGTGAATAATATTTGTAAAAACACAAGGAAGTGGTTGTATGCTCTGGGGCTTGCCTGCGGTGTCAGGGTTGTCAAATATTTCAGAAGTAACACAGCCCTCGACCCCAACCTCCACAGAGTGAAAACCCTCCTCTGGGACTTGCTCAACACTAGGGTCACCACTTTCGTTCACTAAACATAAATAAATATGCATGCTTTAGGATGATGAAGTGTTACACATGTATCACGATGATTAACAAGATTAATTTAGCTTGAGTACAACTCTCCTTCGCTAAACAATTGGGTTAATTACTCACTAAACACTATTGTTTTTTATCATTAACATGTTAATCATGAGAACACAATCATGTAAGTAATTGCCATGGAACAGCAAGGCGTTAGTGTTCCAAGGTCCACAATCAACCCCAAAGTTCATTCAATTCATTTCAATGATTTAAGAAAATCATTTTTTGTATTTTTATTAATCCATCAAAGGCATCCAAATTAAGTGAGCATATTATTTTCATCAAAACAGGACCAAACTTTTTGTGGAGATTTATTTTAGCATGTAAAGCATATACACAAAATTTCATGATTTTCAGATAATTATTTTAACCAATAAAAATCATGGAAGTTTTATTTATTAATTAAAAGAGGTAATTTTTAGACCAAGCAAAAGTACTGATTTCCACCAACTCATATTTTTCTCTAATCAAACAGGAGATAACAAGCTTACACAAATTTTTTTATAATTTTATCAGCTTTATTTATTTAGTTATGAATTAATCAAATTTTAGGGTTTATTAGCATTTTCAGAAAAATGAAAAAGGATAAAAGCCTTTCTCACCCATTTCCCTCTCACCCTCTCTGACTAACAGTCGGGCTCGGTCAACCGCACACAGTGCTCCCACGCTGACCATGGTGCTAACGGCCGTTGACCACGTGGGTGCTCGCCGACGGCGAGCTCGCCGGCTATGGGACCTACCCCGACGGACTCAGTACTCTCTCACACAGATGCTAGTGGTGATGGGTGAACAGATGGAGCTCGATAGTGAGCACGACGACAGCTCTGGTGGATCAATGATACTCCGGCATGGCGGCTAAGGTCATCGGCAGTGATTCTGGTGACGCCAACTAGCTCTACAAGACCCTCTCGACCTCACAAACACACTAACAGTGCTAGACGAAGGGTTAGGGTACGGTAGCATACCCGCTGGTGGCCATGGCGGCACGGCGGTGCTCCGACATAGCGAACTAGCCCAATGGCAAGGTTCCCAATGGCACGAAGGCCCCCAGCATACTCAACTCCCTCTTGCGCACACACCCGAGGGGTCTGTCGAGTGCATGTGGCTTTGCTACTCACGCAACTACGGTTGCAGCGGCTCGACAAGGCAGAGCACACTGACGTGGCGGTGCTCTAGCCACAATGGCATGGTAGAGGTTAAATGGACAACATGGTTAGACTCAGGAGCTCATCGTGACTCTAGAACGGTAGCTGGTTGAATCAGGGACGTAGTGGAGATAGCTCGTCGACGTCGAGGACAAAAGCAGCGGCGTGAACCAGCAGCGAGGGCACGTTCCGGTGCATCTAGAGTCCCACTGTGAAAACCGACAAGCATATGAGCAACAGGGTGATGAGAGAAAGTGAAAACAAGAAAAAGTTGGAGTGGAGGTGCACCACAGAGGGCTAGCCATGGTGAGGTGGCTCACAATGGTGCAGTGAACATCGAGGAGGAAGACAACGGCGTTAGGACGACTCCGGTAGCTAGAGCAAGCATGAGCTGGCTCAAGCGGTGCACGAGATGAGGGCAAAGCTGTGGCTGAGGTGAATTGCGGTGGAGTGGAGCGTTGGCGGTTAATTTGACGGTGAACCAAGGGCTCAATGATGATGGTGGAAATAGAAGAAGGGGAGCTCGGTGACCGACTAGTGACTTAAGGATGTCAGGGCGGCTTCTAGGTGTCCAGCTCTAGCTTGCAAAGCGCCCAGGTGAAGCAGTTGCATGCTGGCACACGCGAAGGTGGTGCAACCGTTCAGTGGCGGTGGCAGCAAGTAGGTAGGTAGTCTGTTGCCGGCGACGTGCACTATAGTAGACTAATGGCTAATGGTCTTTGTCCATTTTCTCCCAATTCTAAATGGCAACTCACTGAGATCCAGAAACAAAATTTGTTCTCCATACTTTGATCTTCAACTTTGCTTCAAGCATCAGCATCTAAATCTAACTGGATTAGAAGATCTAACCCAAAGAAGGATGGAAGATTGAAACTAAAAACTCAGCATAGACAGACTTGCAGTTAGGGTTTTGAAAATAGTCAACTTTGCAACTTTGGTGAATTAATTAGTGACTAATTAGTGAGCAAACACTTCAACCAATAACATCATTGTGAAGTACAAACTTCATACTTTCAACTGATGCCATTGTTTGAGCAAGTTTATTCATGAAATCCATTTTAATAAAGCCCACAAAAATGAACCCAATGCTGATTTCCAAGATAGCTAAAATGGCTAAGTGCTGAAACCCAAGTTTTGAATTCAAATTTGAGGCTCAACTTTTAAGGTTTTGGACTTGAATTCATGCCCCTTACTTGACACTAGTGTAAAGCACCATCTTTACACTCTAAATTTTATTAGAGCATAATTTCAAGTATTTTAATAAAATTAAAAAATATATAAGGCCATAAAGTACCTTAAGAGAATTTTTAAGTTTTAACTCAAGCATCACACATGCATTGCATTTCTAATAAAATAAATATTGATTTTAGTGGATGCAAGGCATGATTAGCTATTATGGATGATCAACATGCAAGATGATGACATGGTCAAGTTTTAGTGATGCTTAACACCTAGGGTGTTAAGTGGATGACTATACAAGATACACTTGGGTATTCTTTCTAGTGGATAAGAGTGATGTGTTTGCAACATTCAAATCATTTGTCAAGTGCATTTACAATAAGTTTGAGACAACCATCAAGAGAGTTAGAAGTGAAAATGGTAGTGAGTTCAAGAATACAAGAATTAATGAGTTGTGTAATGAATTTGGAATTAGACATCAATTCTTGGCCAAGTACACTCTACAATTAAATGGTCTTGTTGAGAGGAAAAATAGAACACTCATTGATATGGCAAGGTCTATGCTTAGTGAGTATAATGTGAATCAATCCTTTTGGGCCGAAGCTATCAACACGACTTGATATTGTAGCAACCGATTGTATTGTCACCCATTGAAAGAGAAAACACCTTATGAGCTCTTGAATGGTAGAAAGCTCAACATTGCATATTTTCGAGTATTTGGTTGCAAATGCTATATCTTGAAGAAAGGCACTAGATTGAGCAAGTTTGACAAGAAATGTGATGAATTCTTACTTCGATACTCAACCACTAGCAAAGCATATAGAGTTTAGAATTTGGCAAGTGGTACTCTTAAAAAAGTTTATGATGTTGAATTTGATGAAATCAAGGGTTCCCAAGATGAGAATAAAAATCTCGAAGATGTAAGAGGCATTCAACTTTCAAATGTCATGAAGAACATGGATATTGGTGAATTAAGGCCTATGCAAGTGAATGATGAAGAAGATGATCAAGTGCGAATGCTCTCTAACTCAATGTGCAAATTGACACTAATCAAGCAAGTCCAAGTGGCTCTCATGAAAATTAAGAAGATTAAGTGGCTAGTACATCATCTCAATCTAATGATCAAGCAAGTGCAAGCAACAATGTTACAATACTCCAACCAACTCATATTGCAAGGGATCATCCATTGGACACTATTATTGGTGATATCTCAAGAGGTGTACAAATAAGATTAAGATTAGCATCATTTTGTGAACACTTCTCATTTGTATCATCCATTGAACCTGTAAGGTCGAGATGGCGACTAGAGGAGGGGTGAATAGTCGTTTCTAAAACTTAATCGCGTTGGCTAACCGAAACAAGTGTGGAATTAAACTATCGGTCTAGCCAAGACTACACCCCTCTATCTATGTTCTCTAGCACCTTACAAAGATCCTAATTAAGCAACAAAGGTGTCGGACTAACTAGAGCTCACCTAACCAATTCTAGGAGCAAGGTCACATAAACCTATGCCACTAGTATTTCAAGCAATGATGGAGCTCCTATACATGCTAGTATGCAAAAGTATAAAGCCAACTAAGCTCACTAGCAATGCTCAATAATAAGGCAACCAATGCCAAATTAGAGAGCGCAAATACTTAGCTACACAAACTAAGCAAAGTGACTAATAAGGTTACACAAACCAAATTAGCCACGCAAGGGAGCTACTTCTATGCTACACAAGCAAAAAGGTAACTAGTGAGCTACACAAGCTAACTAATCACAAGAGCAACTACACAAGCACAATGTATATAAAAGCAATCACAAGCTTGTGTAAGGGGATTGCAAACCAACGGGAAGAACAAGGTTGACACGGTGATTTTCTCCCGAGGTTCATGTGCTTGCCAACACGCTACGTCCCCATTGTGTCGACCACTCACTTGGTGGTTCGGCGGCTAATTGGCATCACCCGCCAAGCCTACATGTCGGGCACCACAAGAACCTATCCTGAAAGTGAGGGTAGATCAATGACATGCTTAACTAGAGTTGCTCTTTGTGGCTCCCACGGGGCAAGCACAATGCCTCTCACAAAGCTCTTCTCCAGAGCACCGTATAAGTTTCTTACAGGCTTCGACGGAGACCACCACCAAGCCATATAGAAGGTGGCAACCTCTAAGAGTAACAAGCACCACCGGCTTGCAACTCGATCACCTAGTGCCACTCGATGCAATCTCACAATGCAACACACTAGAATCATACTCACTCGCAATTGATTCGCACTCTTGTAAGCACAAGTGAGTTAGAGGACATCCAAGCACACCTACACAAGCCACATAGGCATGACGGTGCTCTACAACCAACCCAAGGCCGACCACACACTCCTTTTATAGCCTCAAGGGCTAAAATAGCCATTACCCCTTCACTGGACAAAGTGCGTACTGACCGGACACGTAGGTCATAACAATCGGACGCTGGAACCCAGCGTCCGATCACTTACAGAGAGGTTCCAACAATGTTTTTTAGTGACCGGACGCGTCTGGACTCTCCCAACATCCGGTTGCTTTTGGACACACTAAAAACACTGACCAAACACTATGACCAGACTCACAAGTGCTGACCAGACACAGACCCTAAGCGTTTGGTCATTTTTCACGCCAGCGTCCGGTCACAGACCTTTCAGCGCTAAAACAGCTATAACTCTTAGCTTCGAACTCCGATTTCGATGATCTTAGGCATTTTGGAAAGCTTACTCAGAGGGCTACACATCCCATGTGCATACTTGATCCAAATCACAATGGATCAAAGTAGTATTCCAATCCAAGGACCATCCTATAGTTTAGAGTACACCGAAAAACCTTTTTCTCTTCTCTAAGTTGATTCACAACAACTCTAACTTCTTCTCCTTTGCAAATGTGCCAACACCACCAAGTGTGCACCACCATGTGTATGTGTGTTAGCTTTTCATAAACATTTTCCAAAGGATTAGTCACTCAACTTGCCACGCCACTCGATCCTAGCGATGATGCAAAGTTAGATCACTCAAGTGGCACTAGATGACCGATATGCAAATAAGTTTGCCCCTCTTGATTGTACGGCCATCTATCCTAAACCCGGTCATCAACTTCTCTGCACACCTATGACCGGTGAAATGAAATGCCCTAGGTTATACCTTTGCCTTGCACATTTCATTCCATCTCCTCCAATGTTGATGCAACACATGCACCAACATGATCAGCAATGATATGATCCACTTCATAATATCACATGATCATATTGGTTCATCGATCTTGACTTCACTTGCTTTTCATCGTTGCCTTCGTCCATCGGCGCCGTCTTGCTCAAGCTTCACCGCCACACGGTCTGTCGCTCCAAAGCCTCTGACTTGCCCTTCATGCTTGCAACCGGTCCATCAAGCCAAGTCTTGTCTTGATCTTTTCCACCTTGATCACATGACTTAATGTCATGTCTCATGTGCAATAAGCTCCTTCATCATCACATGTGTGAGCTTTGAAACATCTCCAAACTATTTTCACCTTCATGCCATATATTGCTCACACACATGTACTTGTGGACTAATCAACTATATATCTCACATAAACACAATTAGTCCACTAGGGTTGTTACTCAATTACCAAAACCACGCAAGGACCTTTTAGAACCAAAGAAGATAGAAGAAGCATTGATGGATATTGATTGGGTGAATGCTATACATGAAGAATTGAACAACTTCACTAGAAATCAAATATTGGAACTAGTTGAGAGACCAAAGAACCACAATGTGATTGGAACCAAATAGATCTATAGAAACAAGCAAGATCAAGATAGGATAGTAGTAAGGAACAAAATAAGATTGGTAACATAAGGCTATACATAAGTTGAAGGCCTTTACTTTGGAGAAATATATGCCCTGGTTGCTAGATTGGAAGCAATTAGAATCTTGCTAGCCTATGCTTGTGCCCACAATATCAAGCTATATTAAATGGATGTCAAGAGTGTATTTCTCAATGGCTACATCAATGAAGAAGTTTATGTTGAGCAACCTTCCGGTTTTACAGATGACAAGAAGCCCAACTATGTGTATAAGTTGAAGAAGGCATTATATGGTTTGAAGCAAGCACCTAGAGCATGGTATGAGGGGTTAAGGGACTTCCTACTCTCTAAAGGGTTTATGATGGGCATGGTTGACACCACTCTTTTTACCAAGAAGATTGGCTTCATTTTTATGAGCATTTCTCATTTGTGTCATCCATTGAACCAAAGAAGATAGAAGAAGTATTAAAGGATGTTGATTGGGTAAATGCAATGCATGAAGAATTAAACAACTTTACTAGAAATTAAGTATGGGAACTAGTTGAGAGGCCTAAGAGATACAATGTGATTAGAACCAAATGGATCTATAAAAACAAGCAAGATCAAGATAGGATAGTTGTAAGAAATAAAGCAAGATTGGTAGCTCAAGGATACACTCAAGTGGAAGGTCTAGACTTTGGAGAAACATATGCCCCTGTTGCTAGATTAGAAGCTATTAGAATCTTACTAGCCTATGCTTATGCCCACAACATCAAGCTCTATCAAATGGATATCAAGTGTGCATTTCTAAATGGCTATATCAATGAAGAAGTATATGTTGAGCAACCTCCTAGTTTTGAAGATGACAAGAAACCCAACTATGTGTACAAGTTGAAGAAGGCATTGTATGGCTTCAAGCAAGCACCTAGAGCATGGTATGAGAGATTGAGGGACTTCCTACTCTCTAAAGGGTTCATGATGGGCAAGGTTGACACCACTCTTTTCACCAAGAAGATTGGCAAAGACTTATTTATATTGCAAATCTATATTGATGACATCATATTTAGATCAACCAATCAAGACTTTTATGAAGAGTTTGGAAAGATGATAGCTAATGAGTTTGAGATGTCCATGATTGAAGAGTTGAGTTACTTCCTTGGTCTTCAAATCAAGCAATTGAAGAATGGTACATTTGTGAGTTAAGGTAAGTACATCAAAGACATGCTCAAGAAGTTTGGCATGAATGAGAGCAAGGCCATTAGCACACCAATGGGAACAAATGATAATTTGGATAGTGATGCAAGTGGCAGTCTGGTGGATCAAAAGTTGTATCAGTCTATGATTGGAAGCCTACTCTATGTGACCGCATCAAGGCCAGATATCATGTTTAGTGTGTGCATGTGTGCAAGATTTTAAGCCTCACCAAGAGAAAGTCATTTGAAGGCTACAAAGAGAATATTGAGGTACTTGAAGCATACATAAAATATTGGTTCGTGGTATCCTAAAGGAGCAAAGTTTGAATTTGTTGGATATTCAGACTCTGACTATGCAGGATGCAAGGTTAAAAGGAAGAACACCTCGAGCACTTGTCAATTGTTGGGAAGATCACTTGTTTCATGGTCATCAAAGAAGCAAAATAGTGTTGCATTATCAACCACCGAAGCCGAATACATATCCGTCGGTAGTTGTTGTGCACAAATCCTTTAGATAAAGGCCACCTTGAATGACTTTAGAATCAAGTTCAAAAAAATGCTATTGCTATGTGGCAATAAAAGTGCAATCAAACTCACCAACATCTGGTTCAACATGCAAAAACAAAGCACATTGATGTCCGCCACCATTTCATAAGAGATCATCAACAAAAAGGGGACATTTATATTGAGAGTGTGGGCACCGAAAATTAACTTGCCGACATATTCATCAAGCTACTAGATGAGAAGAGGTTTTGCAACTAAGGAATGAGTTGAACATATTGGACTTCTCAAATATGTGTTGATGCACCCCCCCCCACTTATATTGGACTTTGATAAACTAGGTTAGCACTTAGGATTTCATCAATTAACCAAAACTAAACTAGAGCTTTCACTAGTGCCGCTAGGTGTTGGAATACATGCATATGCATTTAGGTTGCACAATCGGGGAGAAGTGATTAACCTTTGAAAAATATTTGTAAAAATGCTAACACACTTGCACGTGATGGTGAAACACTTGAAGTGTTAGCACATTTTATAAAGGTGGTAAAAAATGTGAAGAAAAGGAGGCGTAGCCGGGCTCGGGGTGCTGCCATGGGGGCACCGCCATGCCCTATCCGGTGCACCACCACCCCAATGGCGGTGATCGAGCGAGGAGGCCGAGAGTGGCATGTTCGGTTGGGGGCACCGCTACCCTATCTGGTGGCACCGCCACCCCTAGGGCGATGCCCACCTGGACTCGACTAAGGAGCAGTAGTGTGGGCGTGGGTACCGGTGCGTCCGGTGTACATCGCCGTCGTGTGGGCGGTGCACCGCCTGGTCACCACCACTGGTAGGGCGGTGTCACCGCCGCTTTTTACCCGAGAGCAAGGGAAACTAGTTTGGTCACTGTCACGGGCACCGCCGCCCTAATGGCGGTGCACCGCCATTTTATCCAGAGACTAGTGCTTTCGGTGAGTTGGCCGGGTGGTCACCGCCACCCCAGGGGCAGTGCCACCGCTGCCTGTCCGGTGGCCGCCTGACCAGTCAACTAGCCGTTGGATTTGACCGTTGGGGGGCACCGTGTCCGGTGCCCTCGCAGAGGCTGGCTCCAAAGGGTAACGGCTCTATTTGCTTGTGGGCTTATAAATAGAGGATGTGGTTGGCCTTGGTCACTCTCTTGGCACTTTTAACAGCTGCATACACCCTTTGAGAGCTGAGCACACCACTCCACTCACTTGCACACTTAATTTGATCATCTTGAATGAGATTAGAGAGCCTCTAGTGCATTGCTTAGTGGTCTAGCATCTTGTAGCACTAGTTGGGCGATTTGGGCTGGTGGAGATCTTGTTACTCTTGTGTTTGCCGACACCTAGACGGCCCGGTGGTTGGTGTATCGTCGAGTGGAGGAAGGTGATTATCTCCGGCTCCGATCATTGTTATCGTGAGGGGTTCTTGTGCTTTCCCCGACGGAGCGCCAAATGCAACTCTAGTGGACTGCGCGTGGCTTGTGGATACTTATCTTGTGTTAGTTGTGCGGCATCCGGTTGTGGGTTAGGCGTGTGATGCCTATTAGCGTGTGAACCTCCAAGTGAGTAAATCGCCACAACAGGGACGAGCTTGACGGCGAGTAAGTGAACCTCGGAGAAAAAATTGATTGTGTCATCATTGTCTCCTTAGTATTCTCGGTATTCATTGTGATTGATCATTTGCCACGACGGTATATCATCCCTACCTCTCTTGCATTATTTTTCTAGTGTAGCTAAGCTCTTTAGTGTACTTAGTTTTGAGAGCTAGCTTGTGTCTTGTTAGTGGTTAGTGAGGCTCTTTAGTTAGTATTTGAGAGTTCACTAACTTAGAGATAGTGACTTAGTCCTTTGTGTGTGACATAGAGATTATAACTACTAGAATTGTGGTAGGTGACTTGTATTTTTAGTAGGCTAGCGCAAAACTTGTTTCGCCTCATATTTGTCTAACATTTTAGCTTAGTGTTGTTGTAGATTTTTTAATAGGCTATTCACCCCCCTCTAGCCATTAGGACATTTCACCCTGTGATGGAGAAGATGAGCGGCGCTAGTTTTCTTTTTGGAGGAACCGTGAAGAACTGAAGCGGAACACAGAGCAGAGTGGGACGAACGACGTCATGGGCAGGAGCGAGCCACATGAAAAGACGGCAGGGAAACGAGTGTGTGGGCGTGCGGCGTCTGGACAAGGACGGACGCCTATGTCAGAATATTATCGATAAACTATATATATTATAATAGAAATTATGGGTCAAAATATATTTTTAAAGATCACACAAAGTCAAATCATACCTTATATTTGAGAACGGAGGAAGCAGTGAAGACACTATACGAGGTTTCTATCGACAATTAAATATTTATGATAACTTTTTTTTGAAGCACATAGTATAAATATTTATGACAACAGTGTGTATATATAGCATTCAACCTACTCCCTCCGACCCAAAATATTTGTTGCTTTCGCTTTCCGAGAAATAATTTTAACAAAATATATATTAAAAAATATTAATATTTATGATACATAATTAGTATCATCGGAAAGATCTTTGAATCTAGTTTTTTAATAAATTTATTTAGAGATACAAATGTTACTAGTATTTTCTACAAATCGAGTCAAACTTGTGGCATAAAAACCGGAAACGACAAATAAATTGGGACAGAGGGTGTACAAACTTACAAAGGCACGCTCACACCTATCTCTGTGCGAAATCTTTGCTCGGAGCATTTCGCACAATTTAGCAATGATGTCCGTCATTCAGCTCCGGCGGACTGATGCGACCCGGAAGTCGCGGCGCGGGTTAATGCGAGAGCGAGAGGCCGGCGAAGGGCGGGCGGGACAGGGCGGGGACAGCGTGGGACGCGGCACGGAGCACTCCAGGGCCCCGGCCGGCCACCCATGTCGCCCGTGCCCGCGGCAACCAGCGACACCCCCGCTGCCCCTGCGCGGGTGCTCTCCCTTTCCGCCCCCGTCGCTTGCCGCGGTGCCACTGTGCCAGCGTGGCGTACCCCGCACCCGACCGTGTCCTCCGTGCTTTGCTTTAGCGGTTGGCAGTGGCACCGCTCCGCTCCGCTCGCACGGTTTGCATTCCAGTACACAAGACTACGACGCGCGTATAAATTCCAGGACAGAAGATGCGCAATCAAATGCAGTTTGTGGTAGCTTTGGACTCGAATATTTTTAAAATACAAATACGTTAAAGTTGGCCGCGCGAATTCGATACTTTCCTTTAGTTTGTGATTGTGTGTACTATAGGTGAGTTTAATGGTTATTATGTATGTATGTATATATATATCCATAGTACTAGTACTAGTGCAAAAGATGCCGTAGATGAATTATACTACTTGATCATCTGCATAAATTAAAGATCCTATATATGCACAAGCACAATTTGAGTAGTATGGAACATCTAAGGATTGGTGAATGGCGAGGGAGACATTGAATCAACCAAAGTCCATACCAAAAGTTCTCTTTTCCTCCATGGTGTGTTCGTTTGGCTTATAAGCCGTACTTTTTCAATCAACGAATAATATTTTTCTCTCATAATAAATCAGCTAACAGTATTTTCAGTCATAACTTATCAGCCAAACAAACAGGGTATAGCTGGCTTTTGTTTTAGTGGTTTGCTTACCTAGGTTTGGACGTATTCGTGGGAGTCAAGACAACAAGCTTTTGTGCTAGTGCTCATTTTCGGTTTATATAAGTAACTCTTGGTTTTTTTTGCTGAACTGCTTTGCTTTTTCATTTGTCTCTTCTATAAATCTTCCAATGTAGGATAAATTTCTACGTTGGGCGGGCTTTCCAAACTCCTCGCTACCTGTTCTTTGCATCATCAGTTTCAGACCACAATCAAGCTCTGAGGCCTTCCCGAACACGCCATGCTGGATAAGAGTGCCCACGTCCATGTCGGATTTGCGTCTCCATGTCACATTTGGTTGTGGCTCTGTAGAGGTTCAGATGAGCATGTAGTGTCTTCGCGAGGCAAAGACCGCGGACAGTCATCGAATTTCGCGTTGGACGTATCAAGCACCCAAAGACATGATGCTCGCTTGATCGTTTCTGTGGCTTATAAGGCGGCTGATGTTGTTTTGTTGTGGGAGAAAAATACCGTATCATGACTGATAAACATGGCTGATACGATCAAGCTGGTAGGAAGTCTACAACGGGAGCAAAAGCAAAAGCAACTTTGTTTGGAGGTGAAAGCGGTGGAGTCATGTTGAATTGTACGTGTTGTCTTAGGTTGAGAGTTTTGGAAGCCTAGATGTTTAATGCCTATATATGGGCCGCAACTTTTCGGTGAAGCTAATAAGCTTGTTAGCCTCCGCCCATGAAGCCCTACATTGTTTAATTCGAGCATCCGAAGCCATCTTTCTCAATTTCAATGAGTCCAGTGAGAGGATTGAGGGTTTTAGGAACTCCGGGGGCGCCCTTAGTGAGAGCTTTGGGACGACATGGTGTCAGAAGATGATGAACATCTTATTAGCATGCGGAGACATCAAAGTCATTGAGCTTCGATTGGTTAGTGTCAATAGCGAGGGTTGGTGCCAGGGGAGGCCATGTCCATCGGAGCCTGATGGAGACCAGTGGTGAGGGTTGGGGGGGGGGGGGGGGGGGGGGGGGGAGAGCTCAACCGAACTTTGATGAAAAAAAATGCTAAGGGGTTGTATTGGCCATAGTGGAGGGCATCGACTATGCCTTACTTTTAGTAACATTTTCATGCTAAATTCACATCTAGTTCTGACGGGCACCATATGTTGGTGGCAACAAGACTCGTTGTTAAGCAAGTTGTCTCCAACCTGTTACTTCCTTCTCTCACGCTTTTTGTTGCTAGTATGCAATCCGACAACTGTCATACATAGTAGTTTCATTTATGATATTTATTCGTTTCAAATTATAAGACAGTTCTGTTTTTTCTAATATACCTTAAAAGCTATATATCTAAACATAAACGTATACGTAGATACATAGCAAAAAATTGATAGCGGAGATAGTGGTTGTGATAATACTAAAGTATATACATGTGTCTCTAAGATACTATTATAATACTGATTCCGTTTTTCCAAACGATGTACTGTGGATGTGAAGCACCATTCATTTCAGGTGTAGATGTAATCTTTAGCCCACGCAAAGCAAGATTTAGCCGTTGATTCCTCCTTGATATAATAGGATGAAATTATTTGTAAGGATATGATATTACAGATCCGGCGATAGTAGTATTCCTTCCAGAAGAGAAAACGTAAAAAATCATGGGGAAAATAGAAAACATGTGGGCACCTCGCTGCACCCTCCGTACCTCTCCTCCACTCCTGACCCTCCAACTCCAACGTTCCCTCCCTGGAAGGAAGTGGGCCACCTCCCGATCTCCCCACACCGACAATGCTGCCGCGCCGCGCGCGGGCGCGCGGGCGCCGGCGCTGCTAGGATCCTCGCGCGACCCCGCGCCACGCCGGCGAGAACCCCGACCACCACCCGGCGGGGCGAGGGCGACCAATGCGCGAGCGCGCCCGGCACGCGACCCGGGTGTCACCGATGCCGCCGCCCGCGGGTGGCGAGGACCCCGAGGCCGACGCGGCGCCCTCCTGCAGCGGCAGCGGCTCCGCCGACGAAGCCGATCCGCACGAGCGGGCGCTCCCCAACGGCGACATCTACACGGGCCAGTGGCGCGGCGCCGTGCCCCACGGCGCCGGCAAGTACCTCTGGGCGGACGGCTGCATGTACGAGGGCGAGTGGCGCCGGGGCAAGGCCACCGGCCGCGGCAGGTTCTCCTGGCCCTCGGGCGCCACGTACGAGGGCGAGTTCCTCGACGGCTTCATGCACGGCGCCGGCACCTACGTGGGCGCCGCGGGGGACACCTACCGCGGCGTCTGGGCCAAGAACCTCGAGCACGGCGCCGGCGAGAAGCGCTACGCCAACGGTGACCGCTACGACGGCGAGTGGCGCGCGGGGCTCCCCGACGGCTGCGGGCGCTACGCCTGGCGCGACGGCACCGAGTACGCCGGCGGCTGGCGCGCGGGGCTCATCCACGGCCGCGGCGCGCTCGTCTGGGCCAATGGCAACCGCTACGATGGCGGCTGGGAGGGCGGCCGCCCCCGCGGGCAGGGCACCTTCCGCTGGGCCGACGGCAGCCTCTACGTTGGCTTCTGGGGCCGCGAGGCGCCCGGAGGCGCCGTCCATCAGAAGGGCGTCTACTACCCGTCCCCGGCGGCGACGGGCGACTCCCCCCGGGCGCGCGACCCGAGGGACGTGTTCGCACGGGACCTACCGGAGTGCGTGCGCTCCGGAACCGAGGCCCAATCAGCGCTCACGTCTCTGAGATCCCTCAAATGGCTGATGCGGTCGGTCAGCGGGCGCGGCAGCTCGTCGCCTGGCCGGAGCAATGGCTCGGGAGGCAGCCTCGTGCACTTCTGGGGGTCGGACGGGGAGGTCAAGTGCGACCTTGGGGACGACTGGAGACGGCGGAGCGTCAGAGAAGGGAGGGGGCTGCCACCACCGGCGCCCACTCTGGCTCCACACCTCCCCATCCCCAACGGCGCGCCCCTGCGGCTGTCCAAGAGGCAGGGGATGACCATTGCCAGAGGGCACAAGAACTACGAGCTAATGCTCAATCTGCAGCTCGGGATCAGGTGCATTTCTTGGCCGTGATGATTATCAAATTGATTTTTCTGTGTTACCTAGTCGATGAGCTTGAAAATGGCCATTTGATATCTCACATAGTTCCAAAATATTCTGTGATGCGACATTGTTAATTAAGCCTTTAATACTAGCTATCTGTGACAATTTATATCAACTTTCTGGGAAAGCAATGATCCCCTTCTCTCTTAACAATTTCTGCGTATTAAAGCCTTAAATTTTGCCATCGTGCATTGAGAATCTGTGGATTTCCTAGAGCTGGTCACCTGTAGCTCTAGGAAATCCTGGATCTAGAGCTACAGACATGTTAGGGCATTTATATGACTCATTTCGTTTATATTTTAGATTAAATAAAAATATTTAAATCACTTTAATATAGTGTACAAACTACAGATCCAGCATAGATCTTTGAGCTAGAGCTATGCCAAACGGGCCAGTAAGGGCTTCAAACTGGAACAACAGAGCATGTTCTGGATTTTGATGAGTAAACAGATGATTGAGTGTTGTACATCAGGCTTAGCACTGCCTTAGGAATTGTTATCATTAGTTGAAAAACTAATGACACTATTATACTGACTCAGTTCTGATTCTGCTTTCTGAAATAGAGGACAATGACTACACCTTACCTAATTTACTTTACCAATCATGCTTTATGTATGCACTCTCAGTTCTTGCGAATGTGCTACATATTAGATCAGCACAATAGTTTCCTAATTCTTTTAATATATGTTTTCTTAGGTGAGAGGATTTGTTCTTATCTCTAGAATGTCATATTCCTTTCTGACAACAGAAATAAATTTCTTATTTCCTGAATGTGCTTTATGGAATAGGCATGCAGTAGGAAGGCAAGGTCAAGTTTTATTAGACCTGAAATCATCAGCATTTGATCCAAAAGAGAAAGTGTGGACAAAATTCCCTCCTGAAGGCTCAAAATATACCCCTCCACACAATTCTTGTGATTTCAAATGGAAGGATTACTGCCCAAAGGTGTTCCGGTTGGTCATCGCTCCCATAATAAAGATGCATAGTATATGTTCTTAATCATTTCATGGCGTTATGCTCATCAACGTATACATCTATTCAATTGCAGGACACTCCGTAAGCTGTTCAAGGTTGACCCAGCTGACTATATGTTGTCCCTCTGTGGAGATGATGCTCTTCGTGAGCTCTCATCCCCTGGCAAGAGTGGAAGCTTCTTTTACTTGACGAATGATGATCGTTACATGATAAAAACAATGAAGAAAGCTGAAGTGAAGGTATATCTCTTGCTGTCTTTTTCCAAACGCTTTCTATGCTTCTCATATATGCAGAAGTTTTTCTGAATGCATTATTACCTATTACCACACAGATGCTTCTGCGGATGCTTCAAGCTTACTACAATCATGTCCGTGCATTTGAGGATACCTTAGTGACAAAGTTCTTTGGCCTACATTGTGTGAAGTCTGGAGCACACCAGAAGAAGGTTAGAAAACTATATTATTGCCTGTAGCCTCCTCGTCACTTATCCTTGCTATTATTATTTTATTTTTCCGTTTTTTGGAGACGGATAGCAGGAACTATTATTCACTAAAGAGAAAATATAGTTTTACCAAGTTACAAAACTGATAGCAACTGGATTCATCAGGAACACTGACACCTAAACACCGAAAACGCACAATTTTACATACTAATGCATCATACTTGTCATTGTCAAACAGAACATGTTAGTATTGAAACATCATTTATTTGGCTGACTTTATGTGTCCTTCGTACTTACTGCTCAGGTCCGTTTTGTGATAATGGGAAATTTGTTCTGCTCTGATCATACTATCCATAGGCGATTTGATCTGAAAGGATCATCTCTTGGCCGTATAACTGACAAGCCACCAGCAGAGATTGATGAGTATACAACTCTGAAAGACCTTGATCTTAACTTTATCTTTCGGTTACAGAAACATTGGTACCAAGAGTTTCAAAGGTGTGAATATCTTATGCCTGATTCTCATGTCATTATGACCTAAGGAGTGGTCAGTAACCTTGTTACTTTCACCCTTGTGCTAATGTAGATGTTAAATATCTTAAAGCAGGCAAGTGGACAAGGACTGTGAGTTCCTCGAGCAGGAGAAGATTATGGATTACAGTCTATTGGTGGGTGTACATTTTAGAGGTAAGGAAGACATATCTGCATCTGCAGACGGCAGATTTGTTGAAAGCTAAAATCCTGACTTTGTTATGTGCATTCATTGAAGGTGCCATTGACATTGATGGTGACAAACCTGCAACACCTCGCGTTTCAAGATGGGACAGGGATCATTTTCGTTCTGATCCAAATAGGTAATGATTCTAGTAAAATCCTAGTTATAGATTCCTAATTAGTCATTTTGTGTTTGCTTAAAAAAAAGTCACTTTGCGTACCAGAACCCAGGTTGTCATTGGGTTAACTCGTTCTTCAGCCTTCTAATGTGATAATTGGTACTCAAACTTGTTCATGCATTCTAACAGTAATTTTATTAATTTTCTTTGGCTGAGCAGGTGGTCAAAAATTAAACTTGGAGCAAACATGCTGTCAAGAGCTGAACTAACAGTCCGAAAGAAGGATAGTGATGTTTTTGGAGAGCCAACTGGGGAGTACTGTGATGTTATCTTATACTTTGGGATTATAGACATACTTCAAGACTATGATATTGGCAAAAGGCTAGAGCATGCCTACAAATCTTTTCAATACGATTCAACATCCATTTCAGCGGTTGATCCAAAACAGTACTCCAGGCGCTTCAAAGATTTCATATACAAAGCTTTCCAAGAAGATAAAGTAGATAGCTGAAATGGTTTTGAGACACTGCAACTGATATCGTCTGTAACTTCAAAATATGAAAGATCAAGCTGAGGACAGTGCATTGTGACATTTGATTGACAGGCTTGTACATTATCAGTTTGCTGCACCTTACAGGAATTCAGCAGCTTCTTAGGAAGGCGTCAGGATGATTGGGTCTCTGAAGCATCTGGTGGTCCCACAGTTTCCAGGAATCAGACTGGCTGTCATGTAAATATAAAGCAACGTGCACAGATACGGAGTTCAGTCATTCACAAAAAGTAGGAAATGTAACTTGCAGAATCAAATTATACATAGAAACATGTAATGGAATGTGCCGAGCCTTTCAGGGGTCGTAAATGTTATTTGTCTCAGGATACC
This sequence comes from Miscanthus floridulus, assembly GCF_019320115.1. NCBI lineage: Eukaryota > Viridiplantae > Streptophyta > Magnoliopsida > Poales > Poaceae > Miscanthus > Miscanthus floridulus. The sequence goes on along the minus strand of NC_089581.1, from coordinate 138,753,641 downwards.
ATTCTTGTCTTGTCTCGGTACTTTTCAATAGATTGGGGGGCAAGGGGGAGTTTTCCGATTCCCAGATTTGCACTTTCTCTTCTTTTCTTTTCTTCCTTTCTTTCTTTCTTTTTTTTAACAAAGCACGACGAGGGCTTATTTGATTGATAGAGGCACTTCACACTTGGAGAATGTTGTCAGTCCAAAATCCTAATTCGACTTCGTTAACCGTTTTTTCCCTGGATGCCAGAGAACTACATGTCACTGCATTAAAGATTATTACCTCTATCTTTGTCATCCATTGATCTGAATGTATCCATTCAGTTATCTGAATATCTGAATGCTTAAAAGAGAGGTGCGTTGATGGTGTTTCTAATAAATGTAAGAGTAAGAAGAAAGCAAGGTTCATTATATCAGTTAATTTGAAGGTGGAATATAATCTGCTGAGAAATCATGTCTTTGGCCTTTCCTATACACTGCTGTGGTGGACCAGCTCGATGCAGCTCACAGCTGAGGCATCAAACGCATCAGTTTCTGGTATTCCTTGAGGGTCAGCTTGTGATGATCGCCATCTGCTTCGTATGTTAGTTTCTGTTTTTTTTTTAAAAAAAAAAATAATGAACATAAGTATTTCGGCCTCCAACATCCACAAATGATTAAATGAATGAGTATAGTCGTTCAATACAAACTCACAGTACTTAGACCATACTTCACCATAGGGTGATACAAAATTTAAGACACGAGAATAAGAAACTAGACTTAAGCTTTAATCCTATTTCGGTTCGCCAACCAAACTTTGAGGAACTCCAGCACCAAATCTCTAACAATCAACTGAGGTCCTCGAGTGACACACGTGTGGTACAGCTTGAACGAACTTGAAGCTTGGCGTGGAAGATCTATGGCAAGTTCCCCTGTCCTACACATCCAAACTATCCCCTTCTTCCGGCGGCAAAAAAACAAGAACCTGGCTAGTGGCTAGCGTTTCAGTGATAAGGAGCAAGGACAACGCTGAGTGCCTCCGGTGAAGGCCCTCAAGACCCTGGGGGAGTCAACACATCACCTAGCTTATCTCGACCATCAGTAACCAAGGGCATCGGTGAGCTATGCCTACCCGTCATCACCCATTCACGCCTTGGGCCTCCACATGTTTACGTGTCTTTGGCACGAATCTCCTAGACGGCGCCTCTAGGGAGAGAGATGACATCGAGCATGCGAGGACCCGCCCAAGCCAGCTTAAGCAAATTAACCTCAGTAATCCCTAGAGCTACCTTCCGCACACTATACTAGCACAAGTCACAGGACCAAGTTGCATAAATACACATATGACCACCATAAACTCAATATTCAATCTTATGAAGAGACTACACAAATCAGCGAAAGTATACATGAAAGATATTATATATCAAGTTAACAAATCTACTTTCTAATTTGAGACTCATACCTAACCTAAATGTGATTTGTGATAGCTATGCTACCATCTTTCATCTAGGTTGAGAGCCCTGCGTTGCGATTTTAGTTTCTAGCTAATAACCCGTGGGCGCCTTTGAGCGCAGCATCACCACAATAAGCTCAATTTTAATCTATTTTTAATTAATATTTTTAAAAATAATCTACTCAAAAACTATTTTTAATCTAACATGTTTGGTCGTGCCAGCCCGTGTGCCATGATCAAATCATGCCATATGCATTGGTGACAACTAACAAGGGCTTCTCATGCTGCCACTGCGGATTCGATCCGGAAGGTCCTATAGTGCGACAAGTCGATTTTATTGCCACTCTGATTGGCGCGGCAGAAGGTGTGCCAAGCCAAAACTCATTGCACCATTACTTTTTCTATCCATCACAACAAATTATTTATCAAGATGAATTTGATCTCATAAAACTCAACAAATATATTGTACATGGTGTAGATAAACCATTTTAGGGACTTAAACAAGCCCAAGTTTCCTAGGTTTTGAAATATTTGATTTCAAAATAGGCCATGTGTTATAGTTTTTGAGTGTTTCTTAGGAGAAACAATTTCAGTTGATCTCTTTCTCCACTTAAATTCAATTAATAAAAGAGGTGCCCAAGAAATTCCCAAACTTAACTATAAGATGTACTCAAATTTGATTAACATCATGACATAAATATATAAATCATAATGTGTGGTTATACCATTGTGCTAACATGTACAATGTCATCTTTTGCATATTTTAAGGACTTGTTTGGTACGGCTCCGAGAGGCTTCGGCTCCTACACTGTTCACGCACTGTAGCGTGTCGGAACCAGAGCCGGAGAAGCCAAGAATTGGAGCTTCACTGGCTCCGTAAACAGTAACCGTGCTACAGTGAGGGAAAAAAGGTGGGGAGTGGAAAACAGCTCCGCTTCTCTAGTAAGCTGGTTTAGTGTGACGTGCGTGGCTGTAGGTGCGGCACGTGGTGGGGGAGACGAACCCGGGAGAGCACACAGCTCGGCGGGGCGGGCAGCGAGCGGGCGCGCGAGCTCGGCGTCGTGGCGGAGCAAAACTTCCGGGGGGCGTGGGGAGGAGAGAGAAACTTTGAAAGGATTTGCGGGGGGCGCGGGTCTCTGGATGGGGACAACACGTGCGGCATTGCCGAGAGGAGGTACGAGAGCGACGCTTTTGGAGGACGAAGACGACGACGAGGGGGCGCGCCGCGACGGTGAGGGTGGAGGACGCCGGCGATGGGAGGGGGCTGCCGCCGCCGTCGCCGGCGACGGGGCCCTACGCCGGCGGTAGGTCGCGCGGGCCGCGGCGGCAGGGCGAGACTATAGCCAAGGGCCACAAGAACTACGAGCTCATGCTCAACCTGCAGCTCGGCATCAGGTAGGTGCCGACCTTACCCGGCCGTGTGTCTCATTTCTTCATCTCAAATGGTTGTGGTTGTGGTTCTGGCTGATGATCCCTTCCAAAGCAAAAAACGCTTGGTTCACCACATTTATCCGGTAATTGATGACCTCTGTTGATGCAATGTGTGCTTAAATCATTGGGCATTTATTCTCTCATATTATGCCATTGTCATAAATCTGTTGATTTTTAGTATTTGGTTGGGATTCGTTCTTATCGTCATTGGAGATTAGATCATCGTGGTCCTATATGTAAAAGCTGCAAGATTTTTCCTTTTTAATGAGAACCTATGATTGCTGAACACAGCAGGAGCTGTTCTTGAACAATGCCAAGCGATGAATTGATGAATGGTTTGTTTTCTCCCCTCCAGCCATGCTATGAGGTTTTTTTTTTTAACATGAGATTTCAAGACGATCACCTAGTCTAATGCGATGTTTTTCAATGTTTTTTTAACGAACATGTTTTTGCTACGATTGAGCTTTATAATAACGGTGGCTAATGTCCTGGAAATGATGACATAGAAAGGTCTACCCCTGCTATTGCATTCGAAGGGCATGGCTGGTAGTATTATGCAAACACCGTGTGCCTTTAGACTGCAATTAATCGGCAGAAATGAATGCAGACAAGTATTTCTACGCTTGGCACATGATCTTTGGTTGCACGCCCAAGCTTGGCAAGTCACTTTTACAATGCGAGGCACCCCTCATTTTTCTATCATATAAAGTTGAAAGCATAAGAGTTTAACAGATTGCACAGGGGAAGTTGAAAGCATAAGGAGACATAAGAGCTTTGCAGATTGTATGGAGAAAGGCCAGGGACATAAGAGTTTGGCAGATTGTATGGGAACCTAAAGAGTTTAACAGATTTACACAGGATTGGCTTTTCTGCATTGTAGTTTTCAACAGCTTAATTTTTCGCTGGATAGTAGTCAGCATTTCAAAATCTTCTGGCATGAAGAGTTTTTGCCATAAGTAGTTTATTTATCATGTACAGATGCAATTGTACTCCTGAAATTAAGAATGCCATAAGCCTTTTAATACATGAATATATGAATATAAATATGTTTATGCCCCACTCATCTTGTCTGCATGACAGGCACGCAGTAGGAAAGCAAGGTCCAATTACGCTTGATCTTAAGTCATCAGCTTTTGACCCGAAGGAGAAAGTATGGACAAGGTTCCCTCCGGAAGGCTCAAAATACACCCCTCCACACAGTTCGTGTGATTTCAAATGGAAGGATTACTGCCCGCAAGTATTCCGGTAGGTTATCACTCCCATCCATAATATATATGTTACACTTTGACTATCGTGTCATGCATGTTCATTGGCAGTTTAACTTAATTTGTTCTGAACTGAATCGTAGGACATTGCGCAAGTTGTTCAAGGTTGATGCCGCAGACTATATGCTCTCTCTTTGTGGAGACCAGGCTCTCCGAGAGCTCTCATCTCCTGGTAAGAGTGGAAGCTTCTTTTATCTCACAAGCAATGACCAGTACATGATAAAGACGATGAAGAAATCTGAAGTGAAGGTTTGTGTGTTTTCTTGTCCTAAGTACTTCCTTGACTCCATAGTCCATAGGTCATCAGCGGCTTTGTTGTTAATCAACTGAACATTTGTTATCATAATATCATATAGATATTTCTGAAGATGCTTCGAGCTTATTATAATCATGTCAGATCATTTGAGAACACTCTCGTCACAAAGTTTTTTGGTCTTCACTGTGTCAAATTAGCTGGAGCTAACCAAAAGAAGGTCAGAAACGAGTATATATCTATTTATCATGGTATAACTAGTTAGCTGTGATGATTACGATATCATGGAAACTAGTTGGCCGAATCCTGATTGTCTCTTTTCTGTCTGTACTATCAACCAGGTTCGTTTTGTCATAATGGGAAATCTATTCTGCTCCGATTACTCTATTCATAGGCGATTTGACCTGAAAGGTTCATCCCTTGGACGTACAACTGATAAGCCACAGACAGAGATTGATGAGTACACTACTCTGAAGGATCTTGATCTCAACTTTATATTTCGATTGCAAAAACATTGGTACCAAGAGTTCCAAAGGTGAGTGATGCTAGAGCTGATAAGAAACCATTAAAAATTTATACATATTAACGTAAAGGTTAAATCTGTTGAAGCAGACAAGTCGACAGGGACTGCGAGTTTCTGGAGCAGGAAAATATCATGGATTATAGTCTTCTGGTTGGTGTACATTTTAGGGATACTAGGGATAGGCTATTGACCGGAGGTTGGTTGAAATGAAAACTATTTTAATATTTTTTACATGGTTATCATGTACCTAACAAGGTGCATTACCGCATTACTTGAAGGTTCATTTGATAGTGACAGCAGCAGAGGATCGTCGCCTCACTTGTCTAGAGGAGATACGGATCCAAACAGGTAAAACGGGACACTCAATATGCTTCGTTTTGGTAAAACAGGATACCAATCAAAACGCTTGCAGCTTGCTAGATCAGGGATGAGGGGGGAGGGGACAAATTATACCATATAATTTGCTGAAATTTTTCTGACAGATCCCAACCGTATGTCAAAACATGGAATCCAACAATTTTTTTGTCATTCCCTTCATCTGTGCTGGCTCTAGTTGCAAATTTTGGATGAATTAATGCTTTCTAATGTTAATGTAACAAAAGCTCTTTTTGGACAGGTTAGCCAAGATAAAACTTGGGTCAAACATGCCGACACGAGCTGAACGGACAATAAGAAAGAGTGACTGTGAAGTGCAGATTATGGGAGAGCCTACCGGGGAGTTCTACGATGTCATACTATATTTTGGGATCATAGACATACTCCAAGATTACGATATCAGTAAAAAGCTTGAGCATGCCTACAAGTCTTTCCAATATGACCCAACATCCATTTCGGCAGTCGATCCAAAGCAGTACTCGAGACGCTTCAGAGATTTCGTATTCAAAGCGTTCCAAGAAGACAAGTTCGATTTGTGAAGACAAATGGGAGCTTGGGAGTGGGAGCTACCGCTGCCGCTGACACAGATAACCAGAGTTGAAATGTAGAGACATCCATGGCACTGCTCGCATCGCGTTGCATTGCAAGCAGAGCTTTGCTACTTCCACACAGACTGCAGCGCACGACAGAAGCTTCAGAAGAAGTCGTCAGATCGATGAAGCCCCTGCCTGCGGACTCTGATGAGGGATTCAGCTGGCACTCATGTAGAGAAATAAGGCTCCAATTCGAGATGTCGGTGCGTTTCAATAAGCAGGTTCAACAGTATTTTCATAAAATAGTCATTTGGCAAACTGCTCTCGCGAAGCTGCATTTCTACAGCTGCTATGTCACACTGCACCGTGTGGTGTGGCATAGCGCGGCGATGGCAAGCTATGCCTAAGAAAAAGTATACATGCATATAGAAATCGCTAATATTAGTGTAGAAGCTGACAACCTACAGAGAAATTTGTAATGACAGTTCAGGGATGTAAATCTTTTTACGAGGCAACAGGTCACAGTTCTTATTATCTGGTAGTGCTAGACTGCTAGTAGTGTGCATTGAATATATTCTCTGATGGAATTGTCTTGGGTTGGATGATTTCAATTGTTTCGGCTACTATCTCAGATCAGTTCAATTGTAAGTCCATCCAGATTAGCTCCAAGTCAACGTTTTCTATTTTCAACTACCAGCTCCAACTACACTCCAGTCCGCGAGTCAAACGTTCAGTGTGGCGGAGGGGAATAAATTGGATGGACCCTGGATCCATTAGCTCCTCCATGCGCCCCCATCACGGATGGTTGACAAGTGACCTACTAAGATCTCGGTAAGGGCCCGCTCGGTTACAGTAGAATCAACCCAGGAATTGATCCAACTGATGAAGTTTATATAAATTTAGCTAACATTCCAGCCAAGAATTTTTCCAGGTGATCATTCCAGGTGAAACGAACAAGGCCTGAGGGATTGCGCAGGCAGACAGGGGCAGTGTGAAGATTGAAACGAACATTTCGGACAGTCTTGTTCTAAAATTTCTATTAATAACTGGACACATTCTTTTCCTATTCAGAAGAATATGAACTGCATAGAAATTGGCTGGAAAGCCTGGGAGACAAGCGACACAGAACTGAATCAAGCCACAAGCGATGGGCACTAATTTGCAAGGATAAAACACAGCCTCAAGCCTACCTCGAATTATTTATAAACTCATGCTGGGTTCTCATTTGATCCCAGTTTTCCTCATCCTTTGCACTAGGCATGAATCAAACGGCCATACAAGTAGTCAACCTATCCAATTTCTATGAAAAGACGCACAAAATACATATACACCGCCACAACACTGGAAAAACTTGTCTAAAAGGCACCTCCATGACAACATTACATACAAAAGACTATGTCACACATCCCACTTGAGCTATTCTCGCGCGACACAAAAGCAAAAACATATTGAAGAACAAAATACATTTACACTCGCATATGCAAAAAAAAAGGGCGTACCCAGTGCAGAGAGCTCCCGCTCTGTGCGGGGTCTGGAGAAGGGTGTCAATGGCAAGCCTTACCCTCGCCTATGCAATGCGAGGAGACCGCGACTCGAACCCGGGACCTTCCGGTCACAGGCGGTAAGACTCTACCGCTTTACACTCGCATATGCAGTTTTCTACAATTGTCAGGCGGGGAGAAAAGAACCCTACTGAAGAATTTACAATCATGAAATTGAATGGTCATCCTACCTTGGGTGGTTCCAAGGAGATGGTGGCTTGTATGGAAAACCCTGAGGAGCAGATCCACGTCCTAAATCAAGACTATGAAGTTGTTCCATCAGTTGCGACCTTCGCTCCTTGAAGAAATCTAGTCTAGTTGTTAGTTCTACCAAAGTGGAGGATGTGACCATTGGTTGCCTCCCAAATTCAATGCCCTAACATACAAAAATATAAATCATCTTAGAAGCTACAGCAGCATATTTAACAACAAAGCACAGCGAGTCTCGCTTACCTCTGCTAACTTTGGGACATTGATGGACACAGAGGTGTTCTCTGTTGACATACTTGTTGAGGCTTCTGTGCCTCTTGATTCGCTTGAGGAGGCATCAAATGAAAGCTTTCGTGTGAGTGGCCTCGAAGAACCATAAGGTAGCACATGCTGCTTGATGTTTCTCCATTGTGACGACTCCACCGAACTCTCCTGCAGACAATATTCAATGTAAGTATTGCTTGATGCAGTATAGAATCCACCAACTTTTCATCAGATTTAAATGGGAATGCCACACATAACCAGTCATTTTAGTGTATAAAAATTCCAATGTAGTTGATAATGGAAGGACATGTAGACTAACGTGTTGAAGGGCAGGCCTGGTGCAGTGGTGAGAGCTGTCTCACTGAGTCACCAGGTCATGGGTTCGAAGCAGCCTCTCCGCAGATTTTGCGGGGGGGAGGCTTGCCTCGGTTTTTCCCTTCCCCAGACCCCACTCATGTGGGAGCCTCCGGCACTGGGTCTGCCCTTTATGTAGACTAACGTGTTATGAACACCGAGATAAAGCTCCAAAAATTTTCTCCATTTTTTTACTATGACAAACTCAACTTTAGCACATGGAAATTTTGCAGTAAATATTAAACCTCTTGACTAAAGGTCGGTCCATTTTACCAGAACACTGCAGACCTGCAGAAGTTAATTTTGAAATTATAAGCATGAAACTCCAACTGCTGCTTCTGTGTGTTAGAGTAACTAGGAATAGTACCATATTGTCTAACCACGTGAGGTGTTAGTCCTATGTACTCTATATAATCAGCCCACGAAATGCAATATAACACAATCTCCACCAATTATATTCTCCTTCATGGTATCATTCGCCTAGGTTTAGATCCTAACCCTAGCCGCCGCTGCTTCCGCACCGCACGCCCCCAGGGAGTAATCGATCTCCGCCGGGGGCAGCGCCACCTCTTTAGGCGCCGGATCCTATTGATCCCGCGCCCTCTTCGTCGTCGTCAAGCGGCAGATCGGGTCTTCTCGCGGCGCGCGCCGCCCTCTCCGCGCTCGCCGTGGAGGATGCTGGGCGTCGCCCCATCCCGCGCCGCCGTGGTGGTGGCCCGGGCAGATCGACCCCAACACCGCGCCGCCATGGTGGCGGCCGGCCAATCTGCGTCATCCTCGTGCGACCTCGCGTGACCGCGACCCGCCGTGCGCCCCGCCCCGTCCGACTCCGGCAGCTCGTGCCACGAGCCGGGACGAGCCGCGCTGAGGTGCACTGTTACCGGGGTACACCTGATCCGTTGCTGTTGTATCTTTTTGGTTTGCCCGATCACTGGTCGGGATTGAGTCGCCCATCACCGGTCGACCTCGCGCATACCAACTCCGGCATCGGCATCGACTACAATGACATCTACATTTTCGACTGTGAGGACTGGATGGGGAAGGCGATGCCGAGGGGATGCCTTCCCGCGTCGCTTCTCGGTCATTCAGTCTGCATGTCTACATCGTCGGTTCGTCATCACTACCACAGATCGGGACGCCTCCGCCGGCTTCTTCCATCGTCGCTCCACCTCGCGCGTACTCGGTCCGTACAACCGATTATGCGCGATCCACCTGGCTTCAGTGACGTCCATTGCCGAGTACTATGCACATCTTCTCCGAGCAACAGGGTTACTGGCTTGCTGCCGTGTCGCCTCGTCGGGCTGCAGCACCGCCGCCCGTGTGTCCGCTTCGCCGTTGCATCTACATCACCGTCCCCTGTGCATCGACGACTGTACTGCGCACTCTTTGCTGCGCCATCCGTCTGCACAAGGTCTTCGTCCTGCTGATTGGGTTGGGTCTTCGTCATCGAGCTGCCGCTACCCGCGCCGTCGCTGAGCCATGCTCGCCGGTCGCACCCCTCGCATCGTCGTTGAGCCCTGCTCGCCGATGCGTCTGCTCTCGCACTCTCGCACTGCTTCTTCTTCGTCCTACACAACCACGTCGACAGCATCACCGTGGTTGGGGCCCTCTACCTTGTATGCCCGGTATTGGCAACACCGACGCGTGCTTTCGTCCCCGATGCGTTGCTGGGACTGGCAAACCCAGCCCACGCCTCGGCGCACAGGTGGCTTGACTGCATCGACTTCGGCATCGACCCTCCCGTTCCTACCCCGTCTGCCTCGATTGCGTCGTCGCCTTTCTTCTACGTCTACGACGGCCTTGACTGCGTTGACTTCGGCATCGCCCCCTTCCACGACGACTGCCTCGACGCGTCTCCGTCATCATCATGGCGCCCCTCGCGCGCCTGTAGCTCCATCGACATGCAATCCGACCACAACTACGTCGACCTCGGCCATCTTCAGCACGGCTTCTTCGACCACGGCTATTGCGCCCTCACGCTCGGCTACCTCGACATCGGCACAAAGGGCTACCGCCTTGCATGAGGACTCATCAGCTTCTTCTCCAGCCACATCATATGCGCCGCATCGACTGTTATGACTACAGGGGATGTTAGCTTCAGCTTCTTCTCCAGTCTCACCGTTTGCGGCGCTCCCGCTGTGACTGCGGGGGATGTTAGAGTAACTAGGAATAGTACCATATTGTCTAACCACGTGAGGTGTTAGTCCTATGTACTCTATATAATCAGCCCACGAGGCCCAATGCAATATAACACAATCTCCACCAATTATATTCTCCTTCACTGTGTAATTTGGTCACTAACAGCTTTAGTCAGTAATCAAGGCATGACACTCAGGTATTCATTTTCTATCACTTAATTTTTGCTTACCAGCTGAACAGGTTTTAATTTTCTAATTATACCAGCCATGAACAATAAGAGTACCATTATATTGCAAAACTGAAAGTTTGTAATCAACATAGCATTTCAAAAGAGAACTGAATCATGCATGCTAACAAGTCAAGCTCTAGGAATTGGAATTTCAACAGGTTTCAGCTTAAATACGAATATTGTGTAAAAAAGAATTTCATAACATACCTCATTTCTCTGCTTCTCTTGATTGCAGAAAGCAAGGTTCATATCAAATCCTTGTTGAACAAAGTTTCTGGTAGATCAAAAGTATCATGTCAAAATCTGGGGAACATGGGATACACATCACATGTCTAGAAGCATTGACCTGCTAATTGCAAATGCAAGAATAATCTAATCCAGTGACATAGTGCATACAGTAGAATCTACAATACAACTTACAACCAAGTTTAGCATGATTCTCTGATATTTAAGAAATGAATTCCCTTGAATGGCTTAGAACTACAGACAAATGCCCTTGGATTCAGACAGTTGCAAGAAACCAAATTCCAACATCACCAAAGATCTAGAAACATCCCAAAGGAAAGAATTTGTATCTTACTGCTGTGAGAAGTGACCAGGAAGGCGGTGATGACGATCATTTGCATCCACTACAGAGCCAGACTGGTGTTTATGTTGTTGATTGAGTTGGAGGTGAAGCTCTGCAACCTTCTGTTTTAACCTTGCAACATCAGCTTCAGCGAGAGCAATCTCCTCAAGCTCTGCCCTTGTCTAACGTACACAGGGAAGAAAATGAGACTCAATAAAACAAAGCCAGTAAGTGTAGGTATGGTAGAAGGTAGTAAGGTACCTTCACATCCATCGAGCGAGCACTTGAAAACTGTCCAGAAGACATGCTCAAGCCAACCTCCAATGCAGCTCGCAGATCCCTCTCAGCTTGTAGCTGTTCTTGCAACCTCGAGACCTACAATTATAACAGTTGTAGAAAGTACTATTATAAAAGTTATAAAACCATGTACACATCTGGATTATTCAACAATAATATCAGCAGCAAAATAAAGGGGAAAGTACACATTTGACACCCCCAACTTTTGGATTATGTTCAGTTTAAGCCTTGAATTTAGCACGGGTAATACTTTTTGTCCCCTTGATTATTGAGTTGTGCGCGATTCAAACCTTCCATATAGCTAGCTTATAGGTTACAGTTACTGACAGATAAAGGACTTGTTTGGGACTTAAAGGCTTTGTTGTTGTTGTTGTTGTTGTACTGACAGATAAAGGACCGTCTATAATTTCCATCTATAGGCAGGACCACCCCAGTCTAGCAGGGACACAGATTTGCAAGGCTATGCTTCCTCAGACTGTCATCCCCCCACCAAAAAGAAATAAGGTAAACTTCTTTCCATTCTTGCCTAGCGACCAAGATTTTCACACTTGTGTCTAGGCGGCAAAATTTCGTATAGAACGCTACTGAAGTGTTGGGATTCATTTTCAATAAAAATCCAAAAGCAGGTTTCCTAGTGAGACGCAAGAGAGTTCTGTAGTGCTCTTGCTTCTCTCCTCCATGTGCCCCGGACCCTTCTTTTATGTTGTAACCTCATCGCGAGATCTTTCGGGCCTAGAAATAGGCCATGTAACTTGAATTTCCTTTTCTACCTAAATAGAGAGGCAGAGCTCCTACCGTTTTTCTTCTGACAGAAAAAAAAAAGTTCAACAGAGGAAGAGTCTTAGTCAAAGAGGTTTCCAGTTTCCTCGATCTTTCTCATGCAAAACTGTGTGCACGAGATTTTCATCTCGCAAAGCACCTAAGTGAAAAGAAAGAACACATCTCCTTCCTTTTTTATTACCTTTTCTTGCATGTGTACAAGGCCCAATCCATTCTTTTCAAAAACGAATTTTGAAGAACTACTAATCCTTAAAACATCTCTTGGTGAAGGAGGATGGCTAGGGTTCGTGAGAGAAAGACAAGGGACTTCAACCAAGTTAAGTGCATTAAGGATGAAAGGGAGCATCTCTTGGTGAAGGAGGATGAGATCTGACATCGATGGCAAGAGTATTTTGACAAATTGTTCAATGGTGAGAATATGGACACAACCTTTCAGTTGGATGACTCTTTTGATGACACCAATAGGCGCTTTGTGCGGAGAATCCAAGAATCTGAGGTCAGAGAGGCGTTGAAAAGGATGAAAGGAGGTAAGGCGATGGGACCGGATGGTATCCTAATCGAGGTGTGGAGATGCCTCAGGGACATAGCTATAGTATGGCTAACCAAGCTGTTCAACCATATTTTTCGATCGAACAAGATGCCTGATGAGTGGAGGAGAAGTATATTGGTACCAATCTACAAGAATAAAGGGGATATTCAAAGTTGTACGAATTACCGGGGAATTAAGTTGATGAGCCATACTATGAAGCTATGGGAGAGAGTTATCGAGCATCGCTTGAGAGCAATAACGCGGGTCTCTATGAACCAATTTGGTTTCATGCCCGGAAGGTCAACCATGGAAGCCATTTTCTTAATAAGGCAAGTTATGGAGCGGTATAGGGAGAAGAAGAAGAAGGACCTACACATGGTTTTTATTGACTTGGAGAAGGCTTATGATAAAATACCAAGGAATGTTATGTGGTGGGCTTTGGACAAACATAAAGTCCCAACGAAGTACGTCGGTCTCATTAAGGATATGTACAACAATGTTGTGACTAGAGTTCGAACAAGTAATGGAGACACGGATGACTTCCCGATTAGGATAGGACTACATCAAGGGTCAGCTTTGAGCCCTTATTTGTTTGCTTTAGTGATGGATGAGGTCACAAGGGACATACAAGGGGACATCCCTTGGTGTATGCTTTTCGCGGACGATGTAGTGCTAGTTGATGAAAGCCGGACAGGAGTGAATCAGAAACTGGAGTTATGGCGGGAGACTTTGGAGTCCAAAGGTTTTAGACTCAGTAGAACTAAAACTGAGTATGTGAGATGTGACTTCGGCACTACTACTCGGGAGGAGGAAGATGTTAGTTTGGAAGGTCAAGTAGTGCCTAGGAAGGATACCTTTCGATATTTAGGATCAACGCTACAGAGGGACGGGGATATTGATGAAGATGTTAGCCATAAAATCAAAGCAGGGTGGATGAAGTGACGGCAAGCGTCTGGTGTCCTATGTGACAAAAGGGTACCACAGAAGCTAAAAGGCAAGTTTTATAGGACGGCAATTAGACCTGCTATGTTGTATGGTGCAGAATGTTGGCCTACGAAAAGACGACATGTTCAACAGCTTAGTGTCGCGGAAATGCGTATGTTGCGTTGGATTTGCGGTCATACAAGAAGGGATCGAGTTCGAAACGATGATATACGTGATAGATTAGGGGTAGCGCCAATTGAAGAAAAGCTTGTCCAACACCGGTTGAGATGGTTTGGACATGTGCAACGGAGACCTCCAGAGGCACCGGTGCGTAGTGGAATCCTAAGCCAGGATAGTAACGTGAAGAGAGGCAGAGGAAGACCGAAGTTGACTTGGGTAGAGGCAATAAAAGATGACTTGAAAGGATGGAATATACCCAAAGACTTAGCCTTAGATAGGAGTGCTTGGAAGACAGCTATTTACGTGCCTAAACCTTGATTGCTTCTGATGGGTTTCAACTCTAGCCTACCCCAACTTGTTTAGGACTTAAAGGCTTTGTTGTTGTTGTTGTTGTCGTCGTCGTTGTTGTTGTTGTACTAATCCTTAAAACTTTTCAAGGAATCCTTCATTAGTGGATGTGAATTCTTTTTCAGCTTGGTATCACAGACACTAATTATACAATAGGTATAGGGTGTTACAAAACTATTTAAAAAAGCAAATTAAAGCCAGCAGGAGAATATAATGACATCCACCATCACATCTCCCAACAAACCAGTAGCAAGTTCATAGTAAAAGCTCTTGACAGTTTGAATAACATGCTCCAGAGATGGGGGACTATACCTAGAAATCCAAGGTAAACAGGACATCCCAGGGGCTAAGGTACCAAAGTTATACTCTGTTCCAAATTATAAGTCATTATGGCTTTTCTAGATACATAGTTTTTGCTATGCACCTAGATATACATGATGTCTAGATACGTAGTAACAGCTATGTATCTAGAAAAGCCAGAACCACTTACAATTTGGAATAGAGTGCTTTCCTTCTTAAAAGTTTCTAAAAAACAAACCATGGATAAGCAAAACTGACAAGACAAGGAAATGGAGCATACATCCTGTTCCAAAGCCAATCTGCGTTCATGTAGCGCTTGTTTTCTTCTTTCCAAACTCGCCTGTAGAATTGCATTCCCTCTAGCCTGAGAGGCACTTACTCTATTAGACTACAGGAAACCACTAGATCAAGGTTAATGAGCACATATGTGCATTCTTCCCCTACCTCTTTGGCAATTCTGTTTTGCAGATCATTCTTCGCAATCTCGAGCCTTTGAATAGCAAGCCTGAAATGTTTATTTGCGTAATAAAAGTAAATAAATTGAACTCTGGTTACAAGCATTCAAGAAAAGAAAGGAAAGTACCAAAAGAAAAGCATGCTTTGTTTGTAAAACGCAGAGGCAGATGTGGTAACATAACAAGAAAGCTAAGAAACAATTATTGTCATTGTTAAATAGTGAGCTTCAAATACAAACAATATTCCATATTTATAACTAAGTACTCCCTCCGTTCCAAATTATAAGTCGTTTTGACTTTTTTGGTACATCTATTTTGCTATGCATCTAGATATAACGTCTGTCTAGATACATAGCAAATTCTATGTACCAAAAAAGTCAAAGCGACTTATAATTTGGAAAGGAGGTAATAAGAATGGACAAAAATATGCTACAATACTACTGTCATAAAGGGTGGTATTAAATTCCCTCAATGCAAATTACTTCTCATAGTTACAACCATGGTTATTAAGGCAGTAAGGCGAGGCCTGGCGACGGACTACCGCCTTACGCTTAAACGACTAAGCGTGAGGCGAGGCGACACCTTAAGAATTTAAGCAAAACTTAAAGCATCAGCTTAGAGCAGTAGTTGACGAAGAAAAAAGAAAAGGAAAAAAGAAAAAGAAAGGAGTAAGAAATGGACTGGCCCAGCCCACCAGGCAGCCCATGTGCCCCTCCCCCTCCTGGCATGGTGGCTTTATCTAGAATGGTTCCCATCTCCCGATTTCTCATAGTTACAATTACAACAATCAACAAATTCCACTCCATGAAAAATTAGTCACATATGGTTAATGCTTTAATGGCAAAGAGCTTACTCTTCTTCTCCAGATGAATCGACTGATTCTGAGTTTTGGCTCTTCCTTGCCTGCATGAACCATGCATAAGAATCAGGATTTGAACGAGGCTAATGCTATACTTAACACAAAAACAGGAGCAAAATGGAATTCAATTAGAGTGCAATCAAAGGAAAACAGAAAAAAAAATGTAAACTACTTTTCTTGCTTACATTATTCCTCCCCCAAAAGTTACTCCGCTTCACATGTGGGTGAGATCCATTAATTTTGTTTGACTGTCTCTCTACAGAATATTCAGAACTTTGGCTCGGTACAGAAATTCCAGGATCAAAAGAAGAAAGGATCTCCCCCATAGACAGAGTCTCATGACCAACTGTTGGATTAGAAGGATTGTTTTCACTGAGTAAGGTGTCCACATTTGCTGAACCGTTTTCAGTTGAACGGCTATTTTGTATTTTGCTCAAATTCAAATTTCCTTCCAACACCTCCACAGGGCGTTCCGCGTATGACTCCTCAGCATTGACTGCCTGTTCAATCAGGAAAAGGGCAGTAAGCAACAGACAAAGTACAGCATGGAAACTAGCACATCAACAAATACAGCATTAAATATTAGAACTCGCTATAACAAAACCTAGAAAACAGTCAACACAAGGAATGTTGGCGCCAGAAAGGAATGTAACAAGCAAACATGCTATCATAAAAATTGGAAATCCACCAACAAACCCTTAAACATAGTTCTTCCTTAGATGCATATCCAAAATTTAACACACACAAAATGGGGCTTCTGGCCTGCACTATCATTTAATTGCATACACACTAGATGCTGCTAGGTAATAATGAAAATTGGCAACACTTCCACTCAAGCCATTCATATTTCTATTGATCAATGACAATGTTAAGTATATCAAGCCCATATATTGCAGGCGCATATGGGCTTGATATACTTTAACAGAAAATCGGACACATTACGCTTGGTATGCCACCATTTCATATCATCTCTTGAACACCAGTACCATACTCACACTAAAGACTCACAGTAGTAATAGTAAAACCACTAAACACCAATTATCAGAAAAATCAAAAGAATGAAGCACACAAAACCAAACCTTGTAGTCATAGAGGTCGCTGCCAGCATATCCACTGCTCTCACTCAATTTTCCACTAAGTATACGCTCCACGCCATTGTCATCATTCATTTCTTGATCTACGTCATTTTCTGCATCATGAAATCCATTGTCCTTGGCATCCAAATTCCCATCATCAGTTGATGCTTCAGTACCACTATCTTCAATTTGAGATTCAGGTGACAAGGAACATCTGAGGTGTTCATCCTGAAAAAATGGTAATCATAGATGATCAATAGGGAGTGATGCTTGCTTTCTCTCTCATGTGCAAATTTTTAAGCACTGCTAACATGATATATGCTCAAATACATTTTTCTAGAGCCAAATTCAATGCGGATACTGCAAAAGATTAAATCCAAGGCTGAAAGAATCTTACATGAAAAATGCCATCATATTCCTCCAAGAGAGTTGCGACAATTCCTTGAGCACTGTTTGCGGCATTTGCTGCAGCAAGAAGCTGAGCAGAATCGTCACCATCCATATCAAATACCTCATCCATCTCACATTCACCAGCCAGAAGTGGACGCAACAGAAGAGGTGCCATACAGGCAGCAACTGCCGATGCAGTCATTCGATTTTCAGAAGTGTGAGATGCAATGGTGTGCATCATTTTTAAAATTCTACAGAAAAAAAAATAAAAAACATTACAACTATTTGAGGAACGATTTTTTGTAATAACAAATGTTCCAATACCTATGCTTCACATCATTAATAGCAGGGATGAAGAAAAATGCAATAAATACATTCACTTAATGTTGTAAAAATTGTAATTCTGAATAAAGTAGACAAATATTGTGAAGCCAAGGAGTATTAGTGATTATTTTAAGTGCAAGTAGCATCTGCAAGACAATAATGACATGCTTAGCCTCATTAGCAAACTGTATATCACACACAAATTATCATGCAGTGCATTTAGCATAAGCTATTAACCTGTCTGACCAAGAGAAAGTCTACCGATAAGATAACTTACCCAAAAAAATAAACTAGATGTTATCCAGTGCTTAAGGATATTGCTATGATAAAAAAATGAAAAACTAACCTCTGCAACAACCTCCGATTGGGCTCAGGAAATGTCTCAGATATAGCTGAACACATAGCATTTATCCTAGCATCCTTAGTTTCCAGGCCTAGGGGCAAGTGAAACAGGGTAGGAACAGTAAGCCACATAGTAAACATCAAAAGAAAAAGAATGCATGAATAGTCCTGGGCTCTTGGATACATCCATAATAATCATCTGAGTTATTAAGATGCAACACCACTACTAAAGTTTTAGTCTAAAAAAAGTTTCGTAAGCTTCAGATGAACCCAACATGACCTACCAACAAAGAGAAATCCACAGGTGCAAGTTCTGCTAGTTATATTTGGCCAGTGACCAAAGTAACCAATGTTACTCAGATACCTCATAATTGTGTGAAGCTGGACACCCACACTTGTGTTGGATTCCAAATGGTATCTGCCGTGTACCAAACAAATTTGATGCTTCCATCAGCCACACCCAAGTTGGACTCTGAAGAGAGCTGCCTTATGTTTATACCCAAAAAAACACAGAGGGCTCCCTTTAGGTATTTTGTATGAACTACTCCCTACAGTCACAAGAGCACCATTTTTGACATGGACTTTGACTGCTTATTTCTACTATACTATGTTTACAAACCATGGCAAAATTTATATTAAGAACTTTTTAGACAAACCTGCATGCACGCTACCAAATGTTCAACCTTAACAAGCACAAAGTAATTGATTATCAAAGTTTTCATAGGCTGACTGCAAACAACCCAAACCATCACCTGTATGACTGTTTACCTGTTTACAGTACTAAACAAGATACTTCCTAGATCATCAGCCCCACCACACCATCCATAAAGAGATTTAAGGCATATAATATTTACATCACATCACAGAACATATAAATAGTCAAGCATAACTGGCTTAAACTAAATATAATACTTACGAAATGCTTCCAATAATGCTGTACAGCAAGAAGCAGGCACGGGTGATGATGGTAGCTCTCGGAGAACATGCTGAAGAGGCATCCCAACCAATACAGTTAGTGAGAAGCAATTATCAATTATTCATGATCTGTGGAGCATCAAAACAAATATGAAACTGCAATTGCATGGGTACCTTTACACAGTCACCGACAATGTGAGCATCCTCATCTGCTGAAAACTCGGTCCTTCCTGGTATGGAATTGAAATGATATGTAGGCAAATCAAACAAATGTTGTCATACCAACACAAGAAGCTTCCAAAACCAAAGACCTGATAACAAATCTCCCTCCCTCCCTCCCTCTCTCCTCTCTTAATGCATAGCAGTGGCAGGCAAGGCGATATGAACATGAAGGAGGAAAGAAAGGGGAGGGGGGCTATACTACTGACCCAGCCCATCCACTCCCATAAGGCCATAATCATACTTCACTCGATGCTTCCCTGTACCTCCACCTATGTTTCTGCATTCCCTTTCAAAGCAGCGCCAAACACTAGATCCCAGTATCCCTCCCTCATGCAGCGCTGTCGCTACTCCTTGTCACTCTCCATGCCCCCTCACTGCCTGCACCACCCCTCAGATAGAATACAGACGCATCACCCTTCCAAGTCGACTTCAGCCACTACTCCCCTCTATATCAACTGCCACCACAGCTGACTGGAGATGGTGCTTCCCTGGTCCAACAGCGCCGGAGCCAGCAGGGAGAGTTTCTTATTAGCCTTGTTGGCAAGTTCCCTTCCTATCTTCTCCCTCCCTCCCTCCCACTGAATTCCGTGCCTTGTCGCCTAGGCGAACAATGTTTAATAATACTATTCAAAAGAAATGGTGCCAACCTTGTTCATATTCTTGCAACCTCCTGTCAACTTCTTCCACATCTGCAGCCTGCCTCAAAATTCCTTCCACTTTTATTCCTGCAAGAGAAGATTTGCAAAACAATCAAAACTCATGCCAAGGAAATTAACTTAGCAATATGTAAAAACTTCAGGTTCAAGATAGTTTTTGCCCCCACCATGTTTCTCAAGAAAGCGCAGGGCTTTTTCTAAAAAAGAAGGGCTGCCATCAATATCCTCAAGTGCAAGCAGAATTGGCCTGCCTGTCACCAATGACTTGATCGGCCTCTTCTCTCTCCCTGTGGACAATGGGGAAACGCATAATTAATAAAGTTCTGAAGATGAGAAGAATGAAAAGAAATAGTGCAGCAGGCTAACAATTTGGAATAGCTCCTTCATATGTGTCAGTTGTGTCATTGCGAAATATCCCATTATGTCCCATCACAAGAGCTGCATTTGGAGCTTGTGCAAGAGCTTCTTCCAATGCTGTTTTCCACTCAAACAAATCTTCAGAAGTTTCTGCCTGTTACGATTTACAGAGGTGAATTTTTTAAGAGAAATAGAGAACACAAAAAACTTTTATCAGAGGGACCTAATTATTGAGTCAAAAAGAAATGCCGAATACCTTAAGAGTGAATGCACGGCCATCACGACCATCTGGGAAAAGGACTGTCAACAACTTCTTGTCTTCTCTGACTACCACACTGCAAGTGAGAAGTGCTCATAATACAGTTACTGATGCACAACAAACACAACAAAAAGGAACATGAAAAAGGAATTACAAGACTGAGATAAATACCTCCCAGAATTGTTCAAATCAATTCCTCCTAGAGTAACATTCACTTCACCTCTCTGGGGCAACGTACTCTGCAACTCCAACAAAAGGTTATTAGTCAAGTGAGAAAATGTGTGCTTACACGAGATATAAATTGGATGGGTAAAATAACAAGAGAAAAAAAAATGGCCATGTAGTAGTTCAATTAAATTCTACTAGGAATATCAGGGAAGAAGAACAAGCTGCTAGGCACAGCTAAGAATCTGGCTCTATAGGCTAGAATGAGGGTATAGTTACAGTGGACAACAAACCAAGAGTGAAGGCCCCAGCGCCAGCAAGCAGTCATGAATCATGAGGGCAGTGTTGTATGGCTGAGGCAAGGAGGAAATGTCATTCTGATTTCTGCTTGTTCTTTTTTGATAATCCTCCTCTTTTAAAAGAATTTAGAACTAATTGTTAGGGCGGAAGTTTATTTAAAGGATCAAATCTCTAACTTCCTTATCTAATTTAGCCAACTTAATGGGCAACAAACAAATCCTGATTGTGGACCTGCTGCTCATAGCATGGGGTTTATCATTTCCAAATAAGTGGATCTTTGATGCAAATCTTTATACAACTATATGGTATCCAATAACATAAGTTAGTTCTCATACATCCAAAGCAAGGAAGAAGAACAGTACAGAAAAAGATGTGGCACATGATAACATTACTGCTGCATGTAAGACATATAGGGCGTGTTTGGTTCACTTCCTCGCCAAGCCTGGCTAGCAAAACTAAGACAGGCTAGCTCTAGCCAGCTTTAGCCAATGCAAGCAGCACATGTTTGGTTGCCTTACTGTCTAAGCCTAGCTAGGAATCAGTGTGTTTGGTTGTCTGATTTAGTTTGCATAGAATCACCTCTTCCTTCAACTGGTAAGTTTACCCCTTTGAAGACTTTGGTCGAACAGATGGTGGGCATCTACGCAGAGCAAGGCACCTCGGCGAGCAAGGTAGCAGGCAGCGATTTGTCCTTGTCCACCGGCCGGCACAAGACCTCCTCCGCACGAGCCGGCGGCCGCGGACACCCTTGGCGCACGAGCCGGCGGCCGCGCGACACCACACTTGCCAGCGAACGAGCACGGCGAGTACGAAGAACAGCACAACGGTGCAGCTGAGCTGCGAGCTCTACTACGCACAAGTACGAAGAACAGCGCGATGCATGGTGCAAGTGCAAAAACAGAGAGGGAGCAGAGCGCGGTGACAGGGGCGCTAGGCAGCCAGGTAGGTCGTGTCGCGGCTACCGGATAGCCAAGCAAGGCTAGCAACAAATCTCCATGGAGAAGTTGGAGTCCAGTAGCTCCTCGATCATCTGCTCGACATGCTGCTCCTCCAGGAACCTGTTGCCCCATTCTGCGCCCGTCGGTGGAGTCGCGGCCGAGGCAGCTGCCGCCGCCGCGGAGGCCGCCGCTGCCTCCTCCCTCGGCTGCTATGCGGCCTGCACGGACACCAGGTTGAACCGGTGCAGCTTCTCGACGAACACAGCGGAGAGGAACGACGGGGAGGCGGCGGCGGGGAAGTTGGTGCGTGCCGGCCAGATCTTCTTCTGGAGGAGCAGGGCTCGCCGACCAGATCTTCTGGAGGAGGAGGAGCATGCTCGCCGGCCGGTGCCGTGGTGGAGGAGGAGGAGCAGGCTCGCCAACTGGTGGGGTGGAGGAGGAGGAGGGGGAGGCGGAGGGCTCGCCGGCCAGATCTTCTGGAGGAGGTGCATGCTCGCCGCGGTGGACCGGCGGCGAGAGAAGGATGCAGCCGCGGTGGGACGGCCTGGCGGCGCGGTGGGAGCGGCGCCACGATGCAGGACCGCCGCGAGGACCGAAGCCGGAGGGAGGGAAGAAGACCGAATCGGGAGGACCGGAGGTGACGCGAACGGCCACTCGCTCCTAGCCAAGCCTGGCTCCGCGAAAACGAGGGGTGCGGGCGTTTCCAGGAAGCCACCTAATCCGTACAAAATGGGCTTGTCCAAGCCTGGCTAGCAGGCCATACAGGGAACCAAACAGGCCCAAGTTGCATTATGCAATGCCTGGCTAGGGGCCAAGCCAGGGAACCAAACACACCCATAGCAGAGAAGAGATTGCCTTATAAACATATCAACACTTCAACAGTGAAATCAACCAGCAGTCTACTATTGAGGAAGTGAACCAGCGAATACTCATGCATGTTGTTTGTTTATGTATGAATGCGGACAAACTGAATTTCCAGGGTGCAATTTGGAGAGAAGTATCCAAGTTCTAAGTTACCAGATCCATAAGTAGTACTCCCTCAGTCCAAGAATGATGAGCGCATAACGTATGGGGCCGAGTCAGACACTAGCGTCGCTTCACAGCGCACACGCTGTTGGCAAATCTGGCTAGCTCTTGCTGTTTTCCGTTGTATGTGTGATGGGCTAACACAAGCTGCACTAGTTGCATCGGCGTTGTCACGTGGATCACATAAGCATGATTGGCTGCACGTGGCTCCAATACAATGACGATTAATTTAAATGCAAGTATGCAACACGGAGAGGGATTTCCTCCCCTTAGTCTCGGTGTCCAACCCTTTAGGCACTTATCAATTCTGGATGGAGGGAGCATCATTTTATCAGTTAAGGAAATCTACGTTGTACTACCACGAGAAGTAAATCAACCATCAGATGTTACAGTTGATGGTAATTTCTCCTTGGAATGGTTTATATTGAAGTTCCGATCTAGCTAATCATAGAATTCTGACAACACAGAGACTTCAGGTAAAGAGGTACTAACAGGATCACTCTTGAAGAAAACCAATGATGTTCGTGTGAGGATGAACCAACGTTTCTTCCATGATTTCCATCCAATCCCTGAAAAAGCAAGATGCATGAGTTCTCTTTCTCAATAAACAATAAGAGGTACTAACAGAACAGAACTTAAAAGAGTACAATTAACCATGTTGAACTGAACTAATGAGATCAGTGTCGCATCAAACGAATTTATATAGCAAAAAGATCGTTTGATCACTTGATTTTATTAGTATTAAATAATAATTCCAATAACTCAAATTGTTTGAGCAAATAGATTGAGAGGTTATTTAGTTGGTTGATTTGCTGTCGAGCAAAAAAAACAATTTGAAAAACTAGTGTCTAATACATGACGGTATATAAGCGGTTACTTTTCTTACACAATTAACTCAGGAGAACTGAGAAAAAAAATTCGATACAAGCAATGATTTTTTTTCATGCATAAAGCAGCTCCTTCAGGCTCATCTTTAAGAAACAATCTTTTCAGTTTTTACATACAATTCTAGAATTTTCTTCAAGTTCGTGGTGAGAATATTTTTTATTGTTCACCAAGGAACTTACATGACATGAGCACCGTGTGGGAAACACTATGTTGAAAAAGATAGATAGGGGGATGAGGGGCTACCTTTGGATGATATGAAAAGAGGCCCACTCTTGAAAACCTGGTTAGAACGGTTATGGCATCAGACATGTAATACAAACAGCAAATAATGAAAGAGTACTGCAATAGCCCACCCCCAGAACCCTAGTTTTCAATCTTGTACCACCAAAGGCTGATTCAGTATAAGTAGTATGGAGCAATAAAAAAAATGTCCTGCTCAGTTAAGTAGTTTTGATTTCAGCTCTAGTGATAACAGGAAATGCCCAGCTGTATCCTAAATGCGGCAAGCATGAACAGGTACTAGGAGTCACCGAAGTGGTTCGCTTCAATTGGTCAATGCATCTGTGTTTTTTTCTAAAATAAATAACAAGATGTTATCATATAAGTATCTGGGCTGGTCCATTAACGAAAAACGTCTTTTTTGAATTTCCATGACGCCTACACATTTTCGATGGTTGATGGCAGGTTGTGCTACAGTAAGTGTGTTTCCATATCAGCCTCATAGATTCTTCTCCCTCGTTGTATTGTTGCTTCTCACAACCACAACACCACTCGCTGCTTGGTTTCCCATATACTCTAGCATATTTTTACTGTTTCCACCCCATGTTGCATACCACGAATACCCTAGCCTGATCTACCCTTTTCAGCCTGTCCCATGTTAATTAATATCACTTTCTTTTGCGGAAAAATCAATATCACTTATCTCAGCAGCCCGCCAAAACCCCTAAGTTTTCAAGGCAGATCACTCCCACAGTGCTCTTCCCAGCATTGTGCAACCAACACAACAGCCTCTAGAAATGCACCTCTAAGTTGTATCTCCGCTGCACCCTGATGACAAATTTCACCTACACCCAGTCCAAATCTGAACTGTACTACCAGCAATCCACCAGTATCATCATCTATCCGTTCAAGTGTAGCTCCTGAGGACCCAGCCAGGCGGGAACTCTACAGGCCGTCACCTCAGCACCGCAATCCAACCAAGGTCCAATCCGCCCTATTAATAGTAATAGAAACAGCGACTTGTACAGGCCAACACCACAGTGGAGAAGCGCATCCTTGCAGCTCAAGCCATGCGAGCTCAACAAGCAAGCAAGGAAGGTACCGGGCACCGGGCACCGGCCACCCAGCGATACGCGAAATGGGGGAGGGAGATGCCCATCAGCACGGGATACGAAAACCGCACCAAACCCCCACCCCGCAACCCCCGGTACCCACGCAAGGAACAGCGCGAACGCACGCACCGTGTTGCCGTTGGCCGCCGCGGCGCAGCCACCTCCGCGCTGCTGGTACCGCTTGAACGCCGCCTCCGCCACCGGCGCAGACGACATCCTTGTCCCACCTGCGCCTGCGCCGCCGCCGCCGACAACTCAGATCGGCCGCCCCCGCGCTACGGCAGCCGCTGCATTGGATCCGGAGCAGCCGCAGCGGGTGCCGCCGCCGCCGCCGATCTGGCGCGCCTCGGAGGGGCGGCCGTTAGGGTTTGGGTTTTGTGCGGCGGCTTCTGCAGGAGGAGGCAGAGGCGGAGAGGAGGAAGCGGTGGTGGTACGGCGAGGGGAAGGGGAAGGAGAGGAAAGGAAAGCGACGCAGATGGTAGCGCTGTGAATGCGATGGCAGCGATGGCGCTGTCCGTCTTTCCGGCTTTCCGCTCCCTCCTCTCTCTCTCTCTTCCTCGTCCAGGCACAGCTGCACGGGCTGGCCGCTTTGGAGCCTCTCGGGCGGTGGGGGAGTGGGGGTGGGGTTGGCCGGTTGGGGCCTTGCTCTCTACGCTTTCTCAGCCAGCGTTCGGATAGTAGGAGATCTGTGTTAATCTTTTTCGGTTAGGCCCCTGCCCCTCCTAACTAATCTTACCTATTATGTCTAATAAATATAAAAATGAATAATTCTTATTTTTTAATAAATCAATCAGTCTTAAATTTAACTAAATATATAAAAATTAATATTCATAACATGTAATAAACATCATTAAATTAATCATAAAATATATTTTTATAATAAACATATTCGAAATATTAATGTAGCGTTATTTTTACAAACTTGTCAAATTTTACTTAGTTTAAAACTAGGATTACATTCTTTTTTTCATAGATGTAGTATTTTGTGCCTAAAATTTTTAAATCAAAGAGAGCGGTGTTGCCTTAGTAATTAAGTGTATTTCCAATCCATTTATTTAGTAAAAAAATGAATACAAGTAAATAGAGAAGAGTAAATGGGAAGAGTAGACATAAACTTATGCCCTGTTTGACAAACTCTAGCTCTACCAAATATGTCCATTTTCTAGAGTTGGGTGTCTGTAACTCTAGGAAATCCTAGATCTAGAGTTATAGTCATATCATTATCAAGTGCATTTACATGACTCATTTTATTTATAGTTTAGATTAAATGTAAATGTTTAAACCACTTTCATAATTTCATATCATACGGTGATTTGATTGTTATACAGGAAAATCATGTGTCTAAAATTAATCAAATATCAATCGATCAAGATTCAAGAGTTTGAAGTAGTGTATTCCTCGTGATATATTCGAGCTGTCTGAATATCATATAGCTAGCTTTATCGTGATGCGTCGATCTCTCCGGATATGGTTGATTTGATTGTTATATTGGAGTTCACGTGTCAATATAAAATCCATCCCAAAATATCAATCAAGAGATTGAAATAGTCTATTTCTCCTTATTCAGTTGTATCCCTCTTTCCGTAGCGACTTCACTGTTAGTCTTTGCAAGTAACAAGTGGGCGTCATTATATGCCGTGCCAAGTGTGTGTGTGTGTGTATATAAATAACAAATAAAAAGAAACATCGAGCCGTCTGAGGCTTTTTTTTATACCTGTATCAGTGCCTCGCCATTATTTAAACACCCAAGGGCGTATTAGCTAATGTGTTAGTGGGGGGTGGGGGGCTGCCCGCCTGGCTGGCTGGCTGGGCCGTTGAGAAGTGTGGCCCCTGCATCCCCTTTCGCTTTTGTTTGGTTCCTCACCTGCTACAGTATCCTGGCGGATGGATCGTCTCGTGGTCCTCGTCCGGGCACGGGCGCGCCGGAGCCCGGAGCCTAGAGCGTCTCTCGCCTCACGACGCCGCCGGCGTTTTGGCGGGCGTCGACCACTTCGACTGGAGGCCTGGCTCCGCGCCCACCATGATGAGCCGCCGAGCTGTCGCAGGTCGACACGTTTAACGTACTTTTGTTCGGCACCGTACGTCCCTGCCGTGTATACGCTCAAGTGTACGTATTCGCCAGTATACAGAAGACCGTGTTGTCTTCGTGCAGAATCGGGTACGCTACGCCACAGCGGAACATTCCTACCCTAAACTGCCAGAAACACGGGCCTTGTTTACTCGGCAAAATTTTTGAGAAAGGGTACTGTAGCACTTTTATTGTTATTTGGTAATTAATGTTCAATCATAGTCTAATTAGGCTTAAAAGATTCGTCTCGTGAATTTCGTCTAAACTGTGTAATTAGTTTTATTTTTATTTATATTTAATGTTTCATGCATGCGTCAAAGATTCGATGTGACAGAGAATCTTCAAAAATTTTGCAAAATTTTAAGAACTAAAGCACACAATGGAAAACATCGTAGCAAGTAGTACGAGGAATCTTTTTAAAAACATACTATTTTAATAAATAAGTGTAAACTCTACAGGTTTAACCCATCCCAATAACCAAGATAAGATTAAACCTCCACAACATTACATCAATATATATATATAGACCACTTTGAGCCAAAATCAAAATGAGCCATATGCCACATGCAACCTCCCCTTCACCCAGATGGGCCCGACGTCCCACCGGTCCTAGACTCAAGTCCTTTCTTGACTTGAATTTAAATTGTTATTTTCTCTTCTTAATGATTAATAAAAAAAACCACATAATTCCTATTAGGTTTGATATTTTTTAACTCATATAAATGTTATGGCAGGTAGCAACCCACCTTTTCTCTAATCGGGGCTCATATTTTTGGGATTTTATTTGCCTGTTGTTGTTTTGGAAGTTGTTTATGAGACCGAAGTATAACAACAAAACAAAACAAAGAAAAAGTATACCTTATTTCTTTAAAACTATATTTTTTAAAGAAGGGAAACCAGAAAAAGGCATGCAGATGGCATATTTGCCAATGCCATGGCAGCTAGCGACCTAACTTTTCTCTAAAATCGGGTTTTATATTTTTTGGATTTTACAAGATATATGCCCGTGGTTGCACTGGGGTCATGATTTTTTTTATTAAACCTCAGTGATTAGATGCGGACGCGTGAGCTCCGAGGACTTCATGTCAGATACGGACATGTGAATCTGATCTTCGTATCGGTGTTAAGTAGGACACAAACATGTGAGCTCCGAGGACTTCGTATCGGATACAAACACGTGGATCCGGTCTTAGTATAGGAACCGAGTAAGATGGGGACACGTGAGCTCTAAGTGGAGGATAATTTGTATCAGACACGAAGAGGTGACAAGGGTTCAAGATTCGGTATCATTGGGTAGATAACGACGATAGTCTTTTTAGGTGTAGAGATTTGCATGCTGTTGTTTTGGAAGCAGTTTATTAGACCGAAGCAACAACACAATCTCCTACAACTAAAAAGAACAAAGTGTGGACACTATTTTGGTGCGACAATTGCCTTGGTTCGTCCGTCTGTCATCTCATGCCATCGATCTCATCTCCCACGCTGTCCAACGGGCGAGCGAGAAAAGGAAAGGCGCGATAGAAAAAGAAACTGTCATCCCTGCGATCCTCGCCTGCTTTGAAGGAAACAAATCAATCACCTGAGGCCACATGCATGGAAGAAAACAATAATCATGCATGGAAGGAAACAATAATCATGTATGGAAGGAAACAATAATCATGCATGGAAGGAAACAATAATCATGCATGAAACAATAATCATGCATGGAAGGAAACATCAGTGGTGCCAAATAAAAGATGTGCAGATTATACATAGTGAGACTGATGAACCTTCTGTAATTTCCTAAACAAATATTCTCACCATTAGTATATAGGTACATTCCTCTGCGTTTCTTCGTGCTCCCATTAGTATATAATATGGAAGTATTGTTGTGTTCATCACCACTTCCAGTTGACTACTCCCATTAGCATATACTTCCTCTACCCCAAAACATAAATCGTTATGGGATACGTGCAGGTTAAACTTTCTCAACTTTGACTAGGTTTGTACAAAATACGTGCAACATTTATATCTCCAAATAAGTTTATTATGAAAATATATTCAATGTTCTATGTAATGATACTAATTATGTATTATTAGTATTAATATTCTTTTATATATAATTGGTTGAAGTTAAAAAAAAATAACTTCTCGGGAAGCGAGAATGAATTTCATTTTGGGACAGAGGTAGTATATGAAAGCAGTGTTGAAAATATTTTAACAATCAAGTTCGTCTCTATCTGATTGGTAAGCTTAGACATCATAATGGCATAAAAATTTTTGACTGTCATGGACACCCTCATGGATCAGTGCAAAGCATCCTAATCCTACAACATACACAAATGACAACCTTAAAATTATGATATTTTTTAAAGGGTGGACAATAAAGACCATCTTAGATGTTCTGACATTAGAGTATATACGTGCAAACATATAGGCATGGTGGTGCAAGTGAGCAGCCAGCAGGAGTTGAGAGTCAGGGGTATTTGGATCTTAGACTAAACTTTAGTCCCTGTCACATTAAATTTTTATATATCAATTAGGAGGACTAAACATGAGCTAATTATAAAACTAATTACATAAGTTGTGGCTAATTCGCTTGCCAGCGCCGTGTATAGGATGGTATGGAGATGTGGTGGAACTTATTCGTGGATTTGTTGGCGTACAAAAAAAAATGGATATCGAAAATCTCTTCCTGCCGATATAAAAAATGATCTTAGTCGCATCATGGAAAGATCTACGCAGTAGAGTTTGTGAGCCGCGACGCCATGCTCTATATGACTGTGTAAATTTCACGAACTTAGCTTTTTGGATTAAATGTCACTTTAATGTCGGTCATATATTTTTACAGTATTGTTATCTTATCGTGCGATCCGTGTGTTTTTAGTACAAAAGTTTATCTGTCCCGTAGCAACGCACGGGCACGAACCTATTTGCATATATACTCGAACATGTGTATACATGATTATATGGAGATGCAGCGGAACTTATTCATGGATTTATTGGCGCATAAAAGAAATAGATATCGTAGAATTCTTTTTGCCGATATAAAATATTATCTTAGCCGTATCATGAAAAAATCTATACAATAGAGTTTGTGAGCTAGCGACGTCGCGCTCTCCGTGACTGTGTTAATTTCACGAACTTTGCTTTTTAAATTAAATGTCACTTTGACGTCAGTATTTAATTTAACAGTATTGTCATCTTATCGTGCGATCCGTGTGTTTTTAATATAAAAGATTTAGTTATCCCGTAGCAACGCACGGACACGTTACCTAGTAAAAACAAAAAAGTACACCTTATCTATTTCATTTTTTTTAAAGCACACCTTATCAAGGGAAATCAACAGAGAGCATGGAAAAGTCAGATGACATAATTGCCATGTGAGAGCGAGGCTGCTTTATGACTTGGCATAAAAGAGGAGAGCAGGGTATAGCACTTTAGCATTCACAATTGTGATGACTCCACTCCATCACTGCATACGAGTAGATCATGATGGAGAAATGACAATGCTCCATCTAGTCCCATACTGGATCTGACTTTTCTTTGTTTTCCCTTTCTTGTTATTAAACATAGATGGATCTAACTTTTTTTACTAGTACATGCAGATAGCTATTTTTTGTCCGTAGCAGTAACCATCGCATGCTGCAATCCTACAGTCATAACATATAACACTAAAGCATCACATGCTGCAGCCCTCATGCCATTGCCAATTTGCCATGGGCTCATCGTCGCAGCCAATCTTGGCCTGTTGAGGAAACAGCAGCCCCACACCAGCTTCTGCAGAGGAGATCACAGCAGTAGATTTAACCATTCTCATCAAGGCTCACACAGTAAGTTAGTAGTAGTAACCTGTTGAGTAAGCCTCTGTACAAAACTATCGTACGACCAACAAACAGACAGAGGTACAATTTGTGATGAATGAGCAGCTGCTGCTGCCTGAAGATGTTTCCCTGTCTCTGGCCCATTTACCTTCGAAGTTTGGACACGTTTGTAGCTTGGGGCCAACGGCCAAGCAGTGCACATGTATGACTGCAAGGTAGGTAGTGCATTTCAAGTCCTCATCTCATCACATGGAAACCATAACTTACAGTAACTTTACCAGATTAAGATTGAGCACGTGAGCTGTGACTCCCAAGTAGGAGTATAATGGTTGCCGGTGTAAATCCAAGCCAAAATCTATTGCCACTTTGAAGCAAACTTGATCCAGATGTAAGACTAAGGTAGATTGATTTGATTAGTCTCACAAGTCACAACATCCCTGCAGTTCAAGCAGTCAAACCAAACCTAACGCTCCAACCTACATGATGTACTCCGTAGCTGATAACATCGGGACATCGATTAAAGACAATCTTTCCCACAAATTGATACACTAGAATACTAAGCAGTTTCCCATAGCAAAATATCATTGCTTTCCAATCTGCACGTCACTACTGGATATAAACGAAAATATTAACAACTGCTGCACCGTGTAGCAATTCACGATATGGTACCCCGGTTGTACAAGTCAGGCCTTGTTTAGATGCCAAAAAATTTAGCAAAATGCTCTGTAGCGGTTTTCGTTGTTATTTGGCAATTAGTGTCCAATCATAATCTAATTAGGCTTAAAAGATTCGTCTCGTGAATTTCATCTAAACTGTGTAATTAGTTTTATTTTTTATTTATATTTAATGCTTGATGCATGGATTCGATGTGACGGGGAATCTTGAAAAATTTGACAAAATTTTGAGGAACTAAACTGACCCTCTCGACTTACAGATGAACAAATTCAAGTCCAATGTCAAAACAAACAGAAGTTTCAGAACTGCCAAGGGCGAACATATTTATCCACGGTTACTTTACTTTTCAACAAACCCATTACCCATGCCTGGGGCTATACTCTCAAACAAACTCGATTTATGCACTGATTCGAGGGGTTATTATACATTAATACACCTCCTATGGCATGACTCTCCTGGTCGAGAAACAACTTGACAAAGTCCATGGCTACTGGAGCTAGAAACTCTCGTCCCTTTGGAACAGTATGGAGCCAATCATAACTGCTATTCCAGTGACAGCAATTGTGAAGAGGAGCCGCTTGTGTGGTGAAGCATGAGCAGGATGTGCTGGTCGTGCCGGTCGCACTGGCGGCGGTGGTCGTAGTACTCTCTCTGGAATTGCTCTGGCACTGACACTTTAAAAACATTAATCCGATTAACACTGAACTTATACAAGAATTGGCATCTAATTTTCTTAAAAATGATGATACAACAAGTGCAAACCAAATATGATATCAAACTTAAACGTTGAGTCCCATTACCATCTTGATGAGAAAAAAAAATATTGAACTTGGAAGTAGGAAGGCCTGGGTATTTGATTTGCGTAATGAATTCCAAGCATAGAAGGGCAGGCCTGGTGCAAGCGGTAGAGTCTTACCGCCTGTGACCGGAAGGTCCCGGGTTCGAGTCGCGGTCTCCTCGCATTGCACAGGCGAGGGTAAGGCTTGCCACTGACACCCTTCCCCAGACCCCGCACAGAGCGGGAGCTCTCTGCGCTGGGTACGCCCTTTTTTTAATGAATTCCAAGCATAATGAGTTCCATGGATTTGGTTTGGTACAGAAATAATCTAGGTTCACTAGAAATATATGATTGCAGTATGTTTATGTTGGATCATATCGATGTTATAAAAATGAATGATCCAAAATTCCGTAAATGGAAAAGGATATCTGTTTATACCTGGATGTGTCTGCAGAACCATTTGAGTTCGTATGGCACTGTGTTTCGTGCCCTATCCATTCACACAATCTAATATACTTTCTGCATGTTTGGCAGAGTTCTGTTCGGTTTCCACATACATCCTTTATGGCAAAACAGTGTGATCAGACCACGTATAATAAATTTTCAAAATATACATAGCTTCACAGGAAGTAACAAACTATACCTGATGTTCATGGAGATCAACTGCAGGCAATTCAAACTCGCAATATTCACAAGCAACAATTCTTTGAGGGCACTTTTCACCTTTATGAAGATCCCAGCTCTCACGTTCTATTGTTTCTTTGCAAAGGGAGCAATTGATCTGTATGCAAGAAGGAAAATATATTTAATGCACTAAAATATAATTACCTAAACCAGATGTTCTAAACATCCTGGGCATAAAATGTAGTTCACTCCTCTTGCCCCTATATATTGACAATATTCATTAGCTCATAGTTTCAATTGCTCAATGTAACACAAAACAAAATGTATATGCAAATTGCAAGTATACGAAGCAGCTACCACACTATCAAGGTGATAAGAAAAGGACCGGTGCCATAAATTGACTGTAATGTTGATTCTAACTCTGTAAATTCTGCAATAGTGCAATTAGCTTAAAAGGTAAGCATGGTGCAATCATACATATGCTCCCATTTACTATGTCTATAAGAGCTACAAATTTACAACATTATTAAAATGAAAACAAGTTTTGTCAATCATGCGATGCAAAGAGAGACAGATTAAGTATGTCATGGATGTCATAAGGAATCACACTTAAAACAATTGCAAACATACCGGGGCATGGTTTTCATCATAGTGTTCATCCATAAGTTTCCTAGGAATCATTTCGCAACAGTGCTGGCACTTTTGGAGGTTACGGGCGCAATGTACTGAATGCAAGTCGATGTTCGAAGATGGGATCTCTCGCTGACTGATGAACATAAAAGATAAAGCAAATTAAGCGACATCTGATCTGGCAAATAAAGTACGGCTGCTTGAGCTCATCAGACTACAGTTGACCAGCAAGTAACAAGCTGCATAAAACTTGACTAACAACAGTAGTTGGGTAAACTGTAGAATGAAAAAAATAGCTGATCCTGAGGAAAATCCTATTCTAGAAAGAATGGGAATATAAAGGGATTTAAGTGTGTTTAGATATCGATACCCTCTCCCATGACTGATTCGTTCCAATTTCTAACAACTAACGCTATGAAGAACAAACCATGTTATTGTAGGCGACCAGGTATAGGATCCCATAATTGGATGGACATTAGCTAGTTCGTTACCAAGTCCACCAGTTAACTGTACAACAGAATACCAGGTCTTGATCCTGCCTTCTATGTTGTATATGTACTGCACATTGTGTTGAATACAAGTCAAGCATTCTGCAACCACCTACTCTTACAGAGTTACAGTTTGTTCATCATTTGTATAAGTAATCAACAAATTAGCCCAAAAAGAATAAACATGTGAATGCACATTGTCCTTACATTGGATAAAAAATGAATAACAGTGCCTTGGTACCAATGATTAGGAAATATATCTCCTGTTTTTTTTTCTTCAGCCAGCAGTTGATTAGTATCTAAGGTTATTTCAACAATCTGTGCAGAAATACATATACCAACCATCGCACAATTCATCATTCATTCTGATTTGTAAATTGTAATTTGTTTTGCTAGCTTGAAATGAAAAATTATGGCAGATTTAGGCATAGTCACTAAGGGGGTGTTTAGTTTGAGGATCAACTCATCCTAGATGAGGTGATGCATCATGAGTTCATTCCATGAATCCGGTGGAATCACCCATTTCTCATGCTTGTACTGACTAATTGTTTGCTTGAGCCTTGAGGGATAAGGGATTCGTGGAGAATCTAACTCATTCTTGAGTGAGAAAAATGATGGACCACTCCATTCCTCAAACCAAACACACCATAAGAGTAGGACGTCGCATATCCCTTATAACTCCAAATATGGTGATACGCCAATAACGTCATCAACATACTGATCACGCGGTACGGCGGATCAGAACCCAACAAACAGCGTCTTCCGTCACCATAGAAATTCTCCTCGTCGTTGACCGAATCGGGGTTCTCCCCAGCTCAGATCCAAGCCTACGAGATCAAGCGCATCACCGACACGGCGACGCACGAGCACCAAGGAACCAGGAAGCGGGAGGGACATGGAGAAGGAAAAAGAAATTAGGTGGTAAGAACGGACCAGTGGGCGCAGGTGGACATGGCGGCCACAGCTGCGGCGGGATCGGAGTCGGCGGCGGCCGCTGCCATGGCGCTTCCTGACGGGCTCGCCTCGCCGCTTGGGCTGCGGCTCCCGATCAGATCGGCGACGGGGCGCTCCCCTCTCCCGTAGTCGAGACGGCGCGGCCGAGCAGAGGCAGGCTGCGGATGAGAAGGGGGCTCCGAGACGCAGGCGGGGGGCGGAGACGCGGTCGTGCGAGGCGGAGCGATTGATCGGTGGGCACGGCAGCGACAGAGAATTTATGGGAGGGCGAGACGGGTGGCCGCTCGCCGGGTGGGTAGATTAGGCGAGGGGGGTCGGTCAGGTTCGCGTTTGCCGGCTGTAGCTACCGGCACCGACCTTCCCTTCCCCATGTCAAACATGCCAGCTTTTTAGGGATTTAATTTATCTGCTTTGGAAGATTGTTTTATCGAATTCATGATTTTCTTACACAGTCCCAATAAAGTTTCATCAGAGTTTCATAGACATTAGATATGATAATTAGCTAATGTGGTACCACTCATCAATTAATGAAAATTGTAGGTACCACCAACAGAGGCGTATGTGGTGGTATATGTTGTTGTTAGGGTAAACATGTATGTGATGAGGTACAAGACTCTTGTTGTTAGATAACACTATTTTTTTCTATGCAACATGCATATCATTTTTTTTCTATGAAACATGCATATCTTTTTGGTTTTTTTTAAAAAAAATTGTAGGCAATTTTTGACGAGATGTTTCGTAGTCTTGTTTCCAAGAAAGTGATTTAGTTTTTCATGGTAAATAGGTATAGGGTTCTAACAACCTATTTAAAACACTCAATATGGTGTTAGTTTTTCATTTGGGAAAAATATTTGCGAGAACTTTTTTTTTAAAAAAAAGCTAATCACGTCTCCAAATCTTGAGGATATTGAACCGACCAAACAATTTGCTTCTGACAAATTTACAGCTAATTGTAATATACCGAATGAAGGCCATGTTCGCTTCTTTTATAATTTATCTTTTTCAGTTTGATTTTTCAGCCGGAACAATGTTTTTCTCTCACAACAAATCCACCGAAACAGTGTTTCGGCTTGTTTTTTCAGCGAAGCGAACAGGGCCGAAATGTCTGAATGAAAGAGATTCACTAGCGAAGTCTATGACCATCAGGTAGAAATAAAGAAGACAACTTGGTAACCCGTTGCCTCCTTTTGTACAGACTCAGCGGCTCCGTTGTCTCGACGTAGGCGAAGGTCCAAAGGTGGTAGTAGCCGTCCTTGCTGTAGGCCACCACCGTTCCCTCGTCCCTAATCCGCAAGGACCTCACCTCGCCGCTCTGCAACCTCCCCGCCGCGTCGCGCATCCTGTGAGCGTATAGGTGGTGCTTCAGGCTGTGCTCCTCCGCCCTCACGGTGAGCACGTACTCGCCGTGCGCGAAGTGCGGGCCCACGAGCCGCTGGCACACCCCCGCTTGCACCTACACGCTGTACTGCCGGCTCCACCCCTGCTGCCGGCCGAGAACCTAGACGTCGGTCTTCGCCGGCGCCCATCTATCGGCGCAGACAGCGAGCCCCAGCCTCCCGCAGACCTCCATCAGGCGGATGACATAGCCAGGCCCGCCCTCCACCGGCAGCGGCGTGGCGAACGCGACGCGCTCCTCCTCGTGGTCGAACGACACGACCCTCTCAGCGCCCTTGGTGACCTAGTACATGGCGTCGTCGACGGTGACGAGGCTGGCTTCGACGCTGCACGTCGCGGTCGCGCCGCCGGGGAACGAGACCGGGACGTCGCGCCACGCCCGCGCGGGTCCCCCAGCGTGAACACCTGCAGCGCGGTGAAGCTGCCGGTCATGTCGGCGTGGCACGGGAGGTGCAGTATAGTGTACCGCCCCATCACCGGGAGGAACCTGAAGCTGTACTCCTCCCCACTGCTGTAACACCCTAGGTGTTTGGCTTCCACTAAATTGCATGTCATTTCATAAACATGTGCATTATCTATGTCATCATGTCATTATTACTGAAACGTGCATATGCAACATTTTCAACTGTATATGTTTCATGCTTGATTGTTGTGAATGGTAGTAGTGCAACATGTGAATGTTACATGAAACTCTCATACTGAAACATGGCAATATGGTAGTAATGTGACAAGTATAGGATAACAACAAGGTCATGCAACATGTGAAACATTGTATTGAAACATATGTATGAATTGCTTGTTTTACTTTCTTTATCACATGTGATCAGTAGAAGTGATATAACAACTTTGTAAAATGGTTGATCATGGTCTAATACACCTTAACTACATTTAGTTTACTTGTTGGAACATTGTTCATGTAGACCAAAATGACCAAAATGTCCTCAAGTGCAAGTTTGACTTAAATTGACCCATGGAGTGTCATCGTTTGACTGATTCAAAAGTCCAACTTAGAAGCTTTGCATGGCTGTGCACTCTTTACAAAATTTGTAGCTAATTTATCAAGGAACAAAAGTTGTTTTATGACCATCTCATGAAAATGGCTAGAACATGCTCTAACATGGCCCACAAGTCAGAAGTACATGCTGATTCCCTACTTAGCAAATTTTTCTAAGTCCTAAAGTGAATTACAGTTTCGGGTACCAATGTTTGGAGCCGTGTATCTCCCTAACAAAGCCAAACCAGCTCGAGCTCCAATGGACAGAGTTGTAG
Source organism: Miscanthus floridulus (assembly GCF_019320115.1). Classification (NCBI taxonomy): domain Eukaryota; kingdom Viridiplantae; phylum Streptophyta; class Magnoliopsida; order Poales; family Poaceae; genus Miscanthus; species Miscanthus floridulus. The sequence goes on along the minus strand of NC_089581.1, from coordinate 138,716,000 downwards.
TTCACATATAGATGATCAACTTTGTTAACTATGGCGTAGTCTAGATCGTCACGGATTAGGAGTTAATCGTCGTCAAACATGCTCTGTCAGTCGGGGCAATGGGCGACTGAATCGCGTTTCTGAAAAACGATTCAGTGACCGTCATGGCCGACCGGCGCAGAAGCTTGACACCACGTGTCCTCCACCCGTCGCCGGCCTTCTGTCGCGCAGGCCACGCGCCGTGGACGTCCTGGCGACGCAGCAGCGCCTTGAAGCCGCCCCGCGCCTGCCCGAGCGCACTCGCCGTGCCATTTTCATTTCTTCGCCCCCTCTGCTCGCCGTCACTCTGCTGGAACGCCAAAGCCGCCGAGCCAAAAATCCAGCCCCACCGCGCGCCTTGGTCCGATTGCTCCCAGCCAAAGCACCGCCATGTGTTCCTCCACATTAGAGACCTCACCGTCGTCGCTTTTTCTCGCCAGGTAGAGCTCACCGCGTAGGCGGCTCCACCGGGTCGCCATGACCGCCGCCGCCGAGCACGCGCGTGGCCGTGCTGCTCAAGCCCTTTCCCTCTCTTTCTCCCCCTTGCGCTGGTTTCTGTGGACCCTACTGAAACTCGTGGAGCCGGCCATTAGGGCCGAGACGCCATGGCCTCGCCGGAGCCGGCCGTGCAGTGACTGAGCGCCGTCGTGGCCATCGCCACCTCTCTTAGTTGCGTTAATCGCTGCGAGTAAGGGTTCCCCTAGGTCCGCTAGGATGAGACAAGCACGTAGACACCGTTTCCTTCGCCGGAGAAGCCACCGGCGGCGAGCTACGCCACTGGCCGTCGCTTCTCCCCTGCTTCTCTCGCTGACACGCGGGTCCGCCCTGTCAGCCGTTGACGCACGCGGCGGGAGCACGCTGGGCCACGCCGTCGGCTTGGGCCGCGCCTGTGCACTCGTGGGCCGCCGTTCCTTGGGCCAGCCCACCTGTAGCTGTTAGGTTTTCTTATTTGTTTTGTTTATTTGTTTTCACAGATTTATGTGCATGATTCTAAAATATGTATTTCCTAGTATATAGATCCAAATGATGTGGTTCTAATTTTGTTAAGTTCCTGGTCATGTCTAGTATTTAATAAAAATATAATAGGAGCACATGTTTTAGAAAACTTGGATGAATTAAATAGGAGTTTGAAATGTGTTTTTAGAAGCATGCAAACTTGTTTGAATTTTATCTTGAGTGTCTGTGGTCCAAAAATTATGAAATTTTGTGGGTCCTCTATTTTGGTTTATTAGAAGCTCTGGTAAAAATTTCAGAGCTAGTGCATGTGTAGTTTTTAAGTTATCGAATTTCCTTTTATTAATAGGTGGATCTTGTGTGAATTTTCATAATTTTTCTATAGATCCAGTGAAGGTGAAATTTGATGGGTGCTATTCTTATGATAGAAGGGTGCTAGGAAAAATGGGAAATCTGTTGCTTGACACTTTTCATTATGATTTCTTAATTATGCCATTTTAAGCCAGTATGCCTTATCATTTTTGTGTAGACTGTTATACTTACTCAATGGCTTTGAAATTTTTATGGTAGTCTACGTGAAGCATGAGATAGCTACTGTAATTTTTGTAGATTTTTCTGAACAGTTTTACTATATATTGCTTTAATCACCTAATTAACTAGATAAATTAAAAAAGGATATTAAATAATTTATTTAGAAGTTAGCACTATACTTTCTGATGTTTCTTAGGTATGAAAAACAAGTTAGTAAACTTGGTTTGGTCAAATTAGGCTTTTGCACCATCATTAAATAATTAAGTTAGCAACCCTGTCATGCGGGACAGATTCTAGGTCTACTGGAATTGGATTCGGTCAACTTCAGAATCATGCTTTGATGTTTACAAATAAATTGTAGAGAATTTCATAAGCTTTCCAGAATGTCCTCTTGCAAGTCATTTGGAGTTATAGAACTCTGGTTATGATAGAATTAAGTGACTACTTGTATGCATATGAAACTTAAATGTTAAATTATGTATACCTTTATTATTTCTAAGTTGTGGTAATGTTCCTAGGTGTTAGGCCTTTAACTGAAGATAAGCATCTTTACCTTAGGTATGCAAGTTAGGTAAGTTGATCTTGTCTTTAAGTTAAGTAGATACATGCTTAAAAGTGATTTGAATAGAGCCAACTACTCGGTAAACGAGTGTCCAGTGA